>NC_022025.1:5214299-5293780 GCF_000317375.1 Microtus ochrogaster
ATATAGTCTTGGCTGTCTTGGAACTCTCTTTGTAGACCAGGCTGGCCTCAAACTCACAGAGATCTGCCTGCCTCTGCCTCCTGAATTAAAGACATGTACCACTACTGCCCAGCTCAATATTTCCTTTTCATTCCCAGCTCAGTATTTCATTTCTCAGCATGTCTTTATTTTCAAGTCTGGATATGGTAATTCAGGTGGTTTGCTTGAGGAACTAGTAAGACCTACATCATTTGATTTGTTCAAGTTGTATGATACGAAGAAAAGTTATGTTGAGTATTTGGTCACAGTCTCTATTACAAAAAACATGTTTCTGGTTATAAAATGAACACATTTCTGCGTATAAAAGTTTTATAAGTTACCTGGCAGTTATCACAGCTGATTCCCTGAGTTCCAGCAAACTTACACAGGGTAATATCCTTTCTTTGTGTAAGAAAATGCATCATTATTCATGGAACAGGTACTTTTGAAGAAATACATGATGATTGTAACTTTTTGATTTATCATTTACAATAAATGTCAGCTTTCTTGTCTTCATTTTTGAATGGAAAATGTTACGTCTTTCCAAACTCACAGGAAATCATTTTGCTTCTTACTGATTCTTCTCAAGCTTTTGACTGTAAATAGTTAAGTAACTATCTTACGGGCACATACATATGACTTGGCCAAACGAGCCCAGTCCCTGAGCAGTGGAATGGGTCTATTTGCCTCCCAGTTCTTTGACTTTGCTTTTAGAACTTTCTCCTTTGAGGATGGTGTCATCACCTGTCAGGGAGACCTAAAAAGTAGATAAAAAGATATCACATGGTAGAAACTTCAGTGGCTGGTGTCTGTCTAGTCCTTCTGTCTTTAGACGTATTTGTGTTGGCTTCACTTCTATTCCTTACACCCAGATTTATGAGCAGAGTGCACATGTGTTTAGATCCAGAGAGTTCTTCTAGAGCTTAACTTGGGCATGAACCTGATTACAAAGGGGACCTCTGACCGTGAATCTGTTTCTACAGCCGGCATCTGTTAGCCATCTCATCAAGGCTACGTTTAGATCGAATCTCATCAGCTTGTCCAGATGTTTCCTTAACTTGTGCTTAGCATAAGACATTTACATTTACTGTTTAACATACATATGGGGTAATAACCTTGAGCAATTTACAAAGCCCTTGCCTACAATTCCTGTGAAACTGTTGGCAAAACTTTCCCAGTGATAGACATGCTGAGAACTGTCCACGTATCTCTTGTTATAGGCTCCAAGGAACCCATTTCCACAACGGGAGGGTTCTAGTTTTATAGGCCCTATGATGGGATGCACAAATTTTCACCTCCAAAATGATATTTTACATGCTACCCAGAGGAAACTGGAGTATGAAGTAAAAAAAAATCAGGCCTTATTTAAAAACATTATTTCTTCATTATGTAGAAAACCTGTGACAGTAAGAATTTGAAAATGTGCCTCTTTTTCAAATGCAAAGTGTCAGTTTTTATTTCAAATATGAAAAGGCAGCATAAGTTTTTCTTTACTAAAATATTATGGATGCTGGTTGGACTTTGCACAAAGCTCCATGCTAGTGTATTTGTGCTCTAAATGGATTCTTAAATGTTTACAGCAGCTATTTCTCTGAAATGCATTATTATTTATTCCTAATGCAGTCTTGACATATAGAGTGTCAGGACCACGACGCTGTCTGGAAAACACGTGAGTCAAAAGAAGATCCTTGTTCTTTTGGGAGTTTTCAGTTGATTTCAAGCTAGTCAGTGAGCAGTGGGAGAGCACCCCAGTTTCGTGGGCTATGTCACAGGGCCCCTACTGAGGTACTGTCTACTTCTTCCAGCAGGTGCTCTGCCTTTCATGACACTAAATCTGTGCTCTTCTTTTTGAAATCTGTGTATTCATAGGTGAGGTAGTGCTTGGGTCTGAAGCCCCAGATAATACCTAGTTTGATCTTTGGTCCACTAGATTTTCATATAAATAATCTAAGTTCCTGAGGGAAGAGACTTATTCAAGATTCCTATTTTGGGGTCTTGTTTTCAACTTCTTTATGGTCCCTTGCCATGGATGAAAATTCGGTCTGCATGTGCACATATTTGAGAACATATGTGAATGTAACGTGCTGTGTTCTATCTTCTGGTATCTGCTCTGGTTTTAGCCAGGGACCTGCTACATTCCTCCAAATGATTTGGCATCCCTGCCCCACATTTTCTTTCCATTAGACAGCATTATCCCTTCCTGAGGGCACAGTCATTTCAAGGAGGAGCCAGGAGTACTTGTGGACGAATCTAGGCAGATATGAAGCATTCTATTATTTAACCACAGAGTTTGAGGATAGGAAGGATAAAGCTTGTATTGGCCACATGCTTTGCTTGGGGGAACAATGACAAAAAAAAAAAAAAAAGGAATGGTTGAAACAAAAGCAAGAAGCAAATAATAGGCAGAGCAACAGGCTGTCTCCTGCCAGGTGAGGGACAAAAAAGAATAAAGAATGTTTCCTTGTGGAAGTCACCTACTTCAGTCTCCTGAGCTTTTGGAGATGCTAACCGCGGAGAGACAAAAAACCCAGCTCTAGAGAGGACAGCTTCAGAACACTAACTGCTCCTGGCGAGAGCATTAGCTCCAGGCTGTGCTGGTTAGTGGGGTGTGAAATCACAATTAACAGAGCAAGGGTTTTTGTAAGTGAGCCGAAGCTGCTTCAAATTACATCCTGCTATTAGCTGCTTTTAGAACAACACAGAACAACTCCGTGTTTAGTGGACTGTGATCTGTTCATGAAGAAATCATTAATAAGACCAGTTGACTATAGTTACACTCGCTGTGTTGGTATTTCAGAGCTTAACTATTTGTGAGAGCTAGCACTGTGAGAGGGGGAAGTGGCAAGTGCATTAAGTTGAACTGGCAGCCAGAAGTGATGGTGGTGACATATCAGAAAGACATAGAGAGTCTTTCAGCAGCATATCTTTGTGCGTGTATTACATGTATAAATAAATGTATACATACATACATATATATGTGATCATGATAAAGTATGTGCTTGATTTCTGGGATGTAGGTCATGTTAAAAATCTTTTATACTTGGTGATGCAGAGAATATACCCAGTCTACGAGAAAAACAGGCTGTGGCTATGTGGAGACATTAAGGATATTAAATATTGCAAGGTTTCACGAGCTATTGTTCCTTTTCATGGAATGAAATGAATGCATGAAAATAGGACTCAAAATGTGAAGAATAAATTCTCCATCAAATTTCTCCTAAAATAATCTTAAAAATAAAAAATACCAGAGGCATTAGAGGACTACTATCATTTTTGTGTTGATGGATATTAGTGATGGTTTAGAAGCTGAAAGGAGAGTTTATTTTATAGATAAAACTTTTTTGTTTAGTATATAGAAAGTTATGATGTGGCTGGAAGCTTCCTTTTCACCTTGTGAGACAAAAGCCTTCTGCTTGCATTTTTCTCACACTAATTCAGTGTGTAGTGGAGTTGGGGACACTTACTTGTGAAGGGAGCTTATAAAATGCTCTTTCTATCCTCTTTGAGGGCCTGGAACTCTGGATGGTCTTGATTATATTGCTGTCACTTTAATGTCACAACTAGGACTGTAACCAAGTCGATGACTCCAAAATCCTCTTAATCCTCTTAGATTCTCTCCCTCCACTGTGCAGGTCCCAGAGATCGAACCCAGCTTGTCAGGTTTGGTATGACTGCTATACCTGTCAATCCTTAATTCCCTTTGAACACTCTCTGTACTAAAAGGTGTCAATAGTCTTTGCTATAGTTAACATTAAAAAAAAAAAAAAAGTGCAGCGTTGCTATGAGAATCTGAAATATCCGGGACATGGATCCTATCACTTTGTGTCAAGCCAAAGTTGTGTGATGTTTGCCAAAGACATTATACAAAGAGGCTTTTTTCCCCCAAATGATCTGCTTTACTTAAGAATCTCTAAAAATACCACTGGATCCCTGTCAAATACTGTGTGAAGTGTTGCTTGCCTTTGAAATCGGCTCTCCTAAATCTTGGCACTATCAAGAGCACCAAGCCAGGAATTCATCCTGGCCTAGAAGGAAGGACAATGGACTTGTAGGCTGTGACGGGTCTCTGATGAGCCGTGTGGCTTTCAAGTGTTAGAATAAGTGTATTGGGATCAATGGTGTCTAGTGCATTCTCCTTGTACAGTTGACACACACACGCACACACACATAAATTTCAAGGTCATTATTGACAGATTTTTTTGAAGTTCTAGCACTGCATTGGCTTAATTCTCTCTTTTTAAATCTAACCTGATTTATATTGAAGTAATTTTTAATACTGTCATATGTTTGATTTTTTTCCCCATTGGTGAAGATACATTTGTCTTATTTTATCTATTCATTGTGGAACGCATTTCCTCTTGGATAGAACAAAAAGTAGATAGTCACAAAACAAGGACTAGAAAGTCAGACTAAGAAGTTAGGAAAACACATGGAAGAATTCAGTGTTATTTTATATATACGAGTTTTTGTTTCTTTTTTTGTGATGGGTGGGGGAGATTTTGAGACAGTGTTACTGGGCTTCTCTGTATAGACCTGGCTGTCCTGGAACTCACTCTGTAGACTAGACGGGTCTTAAACTCACAGATATTCATCTGCCACTGCATCCCGAGTTGAGGGATTAAAGGTGTATGTATTGTATGCCTGTATGTGTTTGGTACATGTATATGGGGGTGAGGCATGCTGTGGAATCCAGAGATTAGCATTCAGTGTCTTCTGGTTCTGCCACCTCCCCTACTCATGAAGACAGGGTCTCTCCCTGAAACCAGAACTTGCCAATTTAAAAAGCTTAATTTTGCTAGCTAGGGAGCTTCAGAGACACCCCTGTCTCTACCTCTTGATACCTAGCTTTTTATGTGGGCTCTGGGGTTACAGTTTAGTGAGAGATTCTGTGTCAGGGCAGTAGGGCAGAGAGGGCGAGTGACTGAGGAAGAAACCTGAAGTCTGGCTTTGGTTTCCACATGTGTGTGTACATACACCCACAAACTCAAGCTTGTAGACCACACGTACACACACACACACATACATAAACACACAAACACACACAACACACACAAACATACACACGTAAACTCACAACAGACACGTGCACACACACACGCACACACACACACAGAGGCAACACACACATACATAAACACACAAACACACACAAACATACACACATAAACTCACAACAGACACGTGCACATATGCACACACACACACACACACACACACACACACACACACACACACACACTAGCAATGTCACAAATACTGGCTAGTGCATTTAAATGCCAAATAGTGAAAACTCTGAGACTGTGAGTTAAGTTTTTGCCACCAGGGAGCTTATGTTTGGCTAGGCACTAAATCTTCACACTTACAAGGAATAAAAATCCCCAGTTTCCAACTTTTTATAAAAACCAAGGACTTCTTTTAGAAATCCTGAAGTGTGGGCCTTTGTTTAAAAAAGTCTTCTAGCCTTATAGCTTAGAAAGAATGGGCCCCACTTCCCAGCTTTTGAGCTCAACTGAAGGGTTCTGCAGGAGGCTGTCATCCATAGGGCAGTGGGAAGCTTGGGAGGGGAGTCTTATCTAGCCCTGGAATTACGTGTCTGCCAGCGAGTCTTGGTTCCAAGGACCTTAGAGAAGATTTCCACTTATATTTGATTTGCCTCTCTTATTGCTTACTTAATTTCTTTGGTCGTTGTTACCTAAGTTTTAAAAGGAGCATGGTGCTCTAAAGCGTCCTTCTCCAATGTGGGCCAGAGCTAAAATAAAAGAGGCTTCTCTGCATCTTTCGGTCAATGCCACATTGCACCCAGCAGCAGGCTGATAATTAGATAAAGTATACCTCCTACTGCCCTTGGGGACTCTGGACACATGCGCCAACTCAAATAGAGTTTATCTTAGTCAAGCTTTGCCTGGCCCTCCACTGTGGCCAAACGCCCAGGCATTTTGCTGCTGTTTAACAAAGCCAATTGGAGAAGGAATTGACCCACATGCCAGCACTGCAGGAATTATGAGACAGAAAGGAAATTTCCATAAGGAGAAATATGCAAATGAGAAAGCCTGACTTTACTTCTGATTATAAATCAGCCACTTATCACACTGGACCATAAAATACCGAGATAGCTGAGGTCCCCAAATTTGGTGGTAGCAGAGAATGAACTCAGGCAGCTGGTTGGGAGTCCCAGGACCTGGGCATGGGGAGTAAAGCTGCTTCTGTTGGCCGCTCTTCAGCGCAATTTCAGCTTGTGCATTCTGTAAAGGACATAATGCCGTGTGTGGAGAGAGTATGCTCTCTACATGCTCTAGAGTGCCTAGAAATTCCCTTAGTTGAGTGTTCAGTTCCTTGTCCATCTGCCTTTGTGTCAGAGCGCTGACACAGAGCCTGAATGGTAGAAACTGGATTCTTGCCTCTGAGATGGTACCACTCACCACACAGCAGACTCAACATCACAGAAACAGAAACTGGAGGTTAGCAAATTTCTTGAAGCCGTTAGTAGAAACCCACAGCATGAGCTGGCTGGAGAAACTTCTGCAGGTTCCACCTCAGAGACTTATATTGTGAACACCATTGCCTCTTGAAGGGGTTCAGAATCTCTGCATTTACCACAGAGGATAAAGTTGTCTATGAAGCTCTTGACAGTTTTTCTTCAGTGCTTTAGAAACTCTAAGCCCTGGAAAGACTTCAATCTCACAACCAGCTGCTGCAGCATACAAGAGTTCCTGGCACCTTCTGGTTGCTACTGTGACCCTTCGATGGTACTGGTGTTGTGCTTACAGCTGCCTTGCCTACATGAATCTCCTGAGTAAGAAGAGGATGTGAGCCTTGCCTATGGCTAACATTGCCCAGAACCGAGCAAAGGGTTACATGCTGAACAAGTGGAAGAGCTAGACCGGAGAGGTAATATTGGCAGGTTGCTTCCAGGTCTTGAACAAGCCTGAGTCTCAGTTTTCTCATCTGTAAGATAAGGCTGATAATAGCTACCCCAGGGTATGATTTATCAATCTAAACGAGATGATGCCCATGGAGGTGCTTCGTAAATGATGGAAGACCTTATTATCGCTGCTTGATGAATCTCCCTTCTGGAGGAATTATCTATGGTAGCAGTTTGGATCACACTCGATAGATTTGGAGGAGAACACAAACATCCTCCCCCAGCCAGCAGCCCTCTTTCCCAGACTCTGACGGGCCAGCAACATGCCATTTCTTACATGTGTGAAACCTTTATCATGATAGATTTCCAGAATAAGTGTAATGTCATAACTCCCTCCCTCCCTCGTCCCCTCCCTCCCTCCCTCCTCCCCTCCCTCCCTTCCTCCAGCCTGTGTTCCCTGCTTTCTTCCATTCCCCTTTTCCCTTTCCTCTTCTCACCTTCCTCCCCTCTTCCTTCCTTCCCTCCCTCCTTCCTTCCCTCCCTCTCTCCCTCCCTTTATCCCTCCCTCACTTCCTCCTTCCCTCCCTTACTCCCTTCTTTCCTTCCTTTCTCTTTTCTTATTGAGGAAATTTTAGATACCACACTAGCCTATTGTGTTGTCAATCTTCCAGTTCTTTCCTATGTGCAGGAAACTGCAGGCCAGTGTTGAAGGTTATATCGGAAAAATGAAGAAGCAACAGCTTTAAGAGAGAACTGTGATGGAGCTTTATGGTAAGTTTTCTCCTATACAAAGGGAAAAGTGAAGAACCATTGCATTTCCATGAATATGTTCTTATTTTATTTCCTTATGGCTTTCTTTTGGCTCTCAAGAAGGTATGCACTCCTGAATTAAGTTTCTGTGTGTGGCCTGGGACAGGAAAGGTCTGGGCTTTCCCACTTTTTTCCCAAAAGTTTTAGTGAAAACTTAAAGCACAGAATTTTATTTGAATTTTTCTATCGTACTCATTTTATATTGCTGAAATTAAAAACTGTCAGATGAACTTGTATATTACTGTTTTGCAATAAGCATGCTAAATGAGATTTTATAATCCTCTTTAAATGGGCCACACATAACATGTCATGGCCAAAAGAAGTCTCACTTTCTGAGAATACACACATCTCAATCATAGTTCTGTGAACTGTAGGATATTTAAATTTAGGCAACTTATTTAACATTTCTAAACTCAAGGCTCAACATCTGTAAAATGTAATGAAGGTACCAATCTGCTCGCTTTTAGATCCTGAAACAAATAGGTACATTGAAGAATAAAGTAACTACACCAACTTTGCCCCATCTGCTAGATAATAAAAAAAAAAGTTACATTGAAGGATACAGTAACTACACCAACTTTACCCCATTCTCCTTTTAAAATTTACAGCTATGAAATGGAAGCTGTAAGAGGTCACAGAAGAATCTTAGACTTCATTTCTCCGGGCCTATTAATTGCTTTCATTAAAGTGCTTCGCAAAGGTCACATTTCAACACTATGCACTGTTCTATTGGAGACAGAACTGAGGAAGAATTCTTGGCTCCAGGTCATTACTGCTTGAAGTCTGTCTGTGACTCCCCTTCCCCCTGGGACCCATTGAAACTCTCCTGCCTGAGTTTCAAGTCCGTCTGTTACCTTGTATCCTGTCCAGATCTATCCCACTTCTCAAGACACCAACTATTCTTTCTCAATTATTTCCCATCTCATTTGTTGCCAGGACAGAACACAGTTTCTCAAAACTCTTTTTGTTCCCACTTGCTCTCCTGGAACCTCACCGCTCTGTCTTCACAGAAAAGGGCAAGTGGTCTATAATCTTAAGTTGTCACTTGATCCTCAATAAAGCCATTTTTAAAAAGACTCATCTTTTCTATCCTCCTGAACCTAGACTGACTCTCCTGACTTCCTTGTGAATGAAAGAAAAAACACCAGCTGAGAGTGACCTAGAGACACGCAGTTGTAAAACACGACAAGGTCCTGTTCCTGGCTGTGTCTCTTTTTAGGAATGTTCATTTTTAGAAACCTAGTGTCTGGGATGAAGCCAAGCAGCCACAGAGAAATGCATGCAGGAATGGTGCATTTCAGCGGGCAGACTCAGTCAAGATTCCAATATGGAGATAGCTACATCTCTAGGTGATTCAGGCCTATAGCCTTGAGCTACCTCGGGTGATGGTGAGTGACTGTGTTGGATTGACTAGGTATGAACCCCATAGACTCACATGTTTAAATGCTTGGCTCAGAGTGAGTGTTATTTGGAGGTGTGGCCTTGTGGTAGGTGTAGCCTTGTCGGAGGAAGTGAGTCACCGTGGAGGTGGGCTTTGAGGTCTTACATGCTCAAGCTATGTGCAGTATGGGACACAGCCTCCTTCTGCTTACTGTGTGGAAATCTCAGCTCCTTCTCCAGTACCATGCCTGCCTACACACCACAATGAAGATAATGGCAAATGCTCTGAAACTGTAAGCCAGAACCAATTAAATGTTTTCCTTTATCAGAGCTGCCATGATCTTGGTGTCTCTTCACAGGAATGGAAATTCTAATTGAGACATAAGTTGGTAGCGGGGTGTTGGTGTGATAGGCTGGACCATGATTTTGTTTGGACTTTAGGATTAGGGATTAGAAAAACAGTTGAATTCTTTATGTGGGGCTTAATGGGCCATTTTAGTAGGTCCATGGAAGACAGTGGTGCTGAGAGCGATTTGAACTGTGGGGGCCTGACTCAATAGATTTCAGAGAAGGAGACTATTAGTATGTGGCCTAGAGACTGGTTTGGGGATATTTTGGTGAAGAATGTGGTTGCTTTTTGCCCTTGTCTGAAAAATCTGCTTGAGGCTAAAGTGAAGAGTTTTGGATTAATTCCATTGGCAGAGGAAATCTTAAAATAGCCTAATATTGGCTCTGTCATATGGTTATTTCTGTTTGCTCTTATGAGGATCTGTAATAAAAAGGAGTAACTGAGCAAGGAAAAATGTGAAATGTACAGTTCAAGGAAAAGGGGGCTCCAGGAAGTGGAATTGAGTTAAGTCCTATGTTCAGGAAGATAAACAGTTTAATGTAAAGCTGGATATAAAATGGAATAAAAGGAGTGGAGACTTCCCAGCAAGATCCCACCCAGCTAAGTTTCCAACTTCTGAAAGGAAATTAAAGAACAGCTAGGTCCAGGTAGGGTGGTACACACCTTTAATCCTAGCACTCAGGAGACAGAGCCAGGCAGATCTCTGATTTCAAGGCCAGCCTGGTCTACAGAGTAAGTTCCAGGACAGCCAAGCTTAGTCAGTGAAGAAAACCATCTTAAACAGGAAACTGGTGAAGTGATTTAATGAGAGGTCCATGTTCCAGTCCTATAAAGCAGCAGAACTTGGCAGTTTTGGCCATGTGGTTCTGCTTTCAGAGTCAAGAATAGGAGAAAGGGAATATGGAACCTCCCCCTGTGACTAAGGGAAGCCCCTGTAACCAGACATGTTCCAGGAGTGTCCCTGCATGGAGGCCCAGAGAGGCCACTATTTGAAGCTGTGAGGGTGAAATCTGGATTGCCTCTGAGACCCCAAGATGTTGGAGATGCCAGAGCAGGGGGATACCCACCAAGGAGAGCTACTAGCAGGGAGTAGAAGCAGCTCATGAGAAAGAAGTGTGTTGTAGTCAACAAACAACTCCTTTCCATTGGAGTTGGAGTGCTTTGATATCAGACATGGAGCTGCAGAATTTGGAGTCTGACCAGTTGGTTAAAGTCTTGCTTTGCCCATAATTTCCTCACTAGCCCATCTTCCTTCCATTTTGGAATGGTAATGTGCATGTTGCACCATGATTTGTTGGACGTATGTGATCTAATTTTTGAGGAGATTTCAAGGAAGAGATTGTATGAATCTCAGAAAAGATTTTGAACTTTGGACTTTTAAACATTGTTCTGACTGTGATAGTCTAAGAGTACTTTTGAAGTTGGACTAAATGCATTTTGCTTTGTGTTATAGACATAAGTCTATGGGGGCCAAGGACTGGAATGTGGTGGTTTGAATAGATATGGCCCTCATAGACTCATCTGTTTCAATGCCTGGCCCTTGTGGCCTTGCTAGATGGAAATTGTTAGATGTGGCCTTGTTAGAGGAAATGTGTCATGGAGGGGGAGGGCTTTGAGGTCTTATATATTAATCTATGCCCAGTGTGTGATATGGATTCCTTCTGTTGCCTGTCAATTAAGATGTAGAACTCTCAGCTCTTTCTCCAGCATCATGTCTGCCTACATATCACCATGAAAATAATGGGCTAATTAATCCCCTGAAGCTGTACGTCAGCCCCAATGAAATGTTTTTCTTATGGGAGTTGTCATGGTCACAGTGTGTCTTCACAGCCACAGAAACCCTAACTAAAAAGCAGGGGAAGAGGTGATTTAGCCTCAATCCCTGTCAGAATCACAGGATCAAGAAAAACATGAATGTCTTTGTGCTCATCATTTTAGTCCCTAACGTAAGGGGTGATTTGATAGCCAACACAACTGAAGAATGCTACTTCCTATCATGTGAAAGGTTACGGTTATTTTTTGAGTGTGTGTGTGTGTGTCTGTGTGTATTTGTGTGCATGTGTGCATGTGTGTGTGTGTGTGTGCATGTGTGTGTGTGCATGTATGTGTGTGTATGTGTTTGTGTGCATGTGTGTGTGTTTGTGTGTGTGTGCATGTGTGTGTGTGCATGTATGTGTGTATGTTTGTGTGCATGTGTGTGTGTGTTTGTGTGTGTGTGTGTGTGTGTGTGTGTGCATGTGTGTGTAGGCCTGAAGTTGCCTCAGATGTTTTCCTTGGTTGCTGAGTTTCCCAAGCATCCTGGAACTCACTAATTTGGCTAGACATCTGGCCAATGGGCTTCAGGAATGTTTCCATTCTGCCCCCTGCCCCTCTCTAGCACAGGAGTTGTAGATATGTGCCACTACTCTTGGCTTTTCTGGGGGCATTGGGCATCTGAATTTTAATCCGTACGCTTACTGGGCGGATGCTTTACCAAGTCATCTTCCTATCCCTTGTGTAAGTTTCTTTTCTTTCTCTACACATTATATGGATATTAATACAAGACATCTAGCGTGCAACAAAAATAGTTCTCTTAGTGGTCATCTAACCCAGGGCTTGTAAATAATTTCATAGCTGATTTTTTTTCTTTGTTGTTGTTAATTAAGTATCCTGGGACCTCTTTCAGACCCTAAAGAAGGGCCTGGGGTGGTGCTCTGAAATATGCTTAAAGCCTTCTCCTGTGCCCAGTTCAAACTCTAGTGCAGGCTGCTCCCCTGTCCTGAGAGGAGCAGCAGCCCAGAGGCAGGAATCACCTAGCTTTAGGCATGGGAGCTGATTAGCAGGCCCGAAACTAGAATGCCACTCTCCTGTCTTCCACCAGCACTTCTTCTGAAACACCTTTTGCTCAAGTGACTTAGCAATGTACCCTCTGTTCTTCAAGGCAATGCTGCAGTATGTTGACCTCTGTCCTTTACCACAGATTATTTGGTCAAGTGAATGAGATGTTGGCATGCATACAGAGAGTCTGGGTGAAAAGGGCCCGGGATAATGGTCTGTGAGGTGGAGTCACAGTGACATGGTGATGACAGTTGACACTTTCCCTGAATGACATAGTCACCCTCACATACCCATATGTTTCTTTCTTTGTCTTGATGTGAAGGTTCAATTAAGACAGGAAGTGTACAAGCTGATCAATCCATCTCTAGCTGGCATGCTGGTTACATGACAGAAGAATAATGATGTACTGAAAAACCGTTCTCATCACTTTGGAAGGAAGGTGACAGATATCAGTGTTATAATCTGATGGAATGGAGTCAGTTTAGAAAGCCTTGTGATGGACTTGTTTCTGCCTCAATGTCAACCACTAATTAAGCTGACTTTTCCAATAGCCCAAAGATCCATAGAAATCACCTCAGCCCCCATTTGCCCTAATTTGAGCTTTAAACATCTAATGCTTTCAGGAAAATTGCTTGTCAACTTTGGGGATTCATGTGATTGGAAGGGTTACATATATTCCCTTGAAATTTGATTTTGATCTGGTAAAGAGATTAGTGTTTTTATTCTGGTTAGGTCTTCTTTTACATTTTGTATTGGTAACTTAAGCTCGCTGTTTGAAAAGTGTTATTTTGTTAAATATATTGCCTTCTGCTCTGTCTTTGTGGCCACCTTTGAACCAACGGAGCATTGCTGTGGGATATTTTGTCATCTTATCTTTGTTTTCCAGTTTCCAGAGAGCCTGAGTTGTGCCTGGAATAAGTTGTTTTCAACACGGTTCCAGAATTTGTGCTATATTAAACTGGAAGATGTACCATGGAATGATGAAAAGATTATAATAATTACCATTCTCAACTGGAATTTTAAAAGCATTAATATTTGCTTTACTGCTTTTTCTAATTTTGTATTTATTGCTTCTTTCTCATTTGTAGATTTTCTAATTTACATTTTGTTTGATTAAATTTGATTACCCCTTTGGCATTTTGTTAAGGCTTGTATGTTTTGCCTTTGCTGTAAACTAGCTTAATATTTTTGAATGTTTACAGTTGTGTCAGGCATATCTTATTAACACAAATAGTGTACTAGTGAGCTGGATAATATTGATTATTCTTATGTTAGAAACAAGGAAACTAAAAAAGGAAATGACGGAATAATAACTGGACTAAAGGTAGTAGAAGGGTCTAATAATTTTCCTTTGCATTTAGGTGCCAGACTTCTAGTGTATGTATGGCTGTTTTTACTTCAATTTTTCAAAGATATATACAGCTTGTCTTAAGTGAATTATTCTCGTGATCAAAGTCACCCAAATTGTTAGACTCCATCACCAAGATTCTAAGATAGAAAACCTGGTGAGATTCAGACATTTGTTCTGCAGTTTTTTTGTTTTTGTTTTTGTTTTTATTAAAAAATTTTTACCTCCTCCTCATCTCCCTTTTCCCTCCCCATCCCCCACTCCCCCTCCCCCCCACTCCCCTCCCCCTCCCTCTCCAGTTTTGAGCTTGTGTGGTTGCTGCTGATACGCAACCATTCTTTGAGAACCTGATTTCTCATTTGCCTTATTTCCTTTAAATACACCAAGACATTCCTACATACTAGCTTCACCTGAATAGGACAAGGTTGATGTGGGATCCCTCTCTAGACTCTGCTAGACATTCTGCATGACACAGAAGAAAGTGACTGACAAACTGCCAATATAGGCAGAACTGTCTTTGAAATTTCCTCCTTCATGGAAAAGTCTGCTGGAACTATGGACCCATAGACTAAAGAAGGATGCCCCAACAGTACAGAAGAACTTTAGGTGACTGTCCAGGCAGCAAGATGTCTCTATCATTTCTAGAGTTTTGAAAGTTGCTTACAATGCACTTCTTGTTTTCTTAGCTAATACTATATCCTTCTGGAGTATTTGATGGAGTTGAAGAGTAGGTAGAAATAATATAGTTTTCCTTAATTATGATAAAAGATAAAGTAGATATAAATATTGTAACTGTAATTCTTGCTTGATACCTGTTTTGTTATATGCAATTTTACTATGCTAAAGTTAAAACCTTTCTTTTTATTTAAGCAGAAAAGGGGAGGCGATGTGGGATTTCCCTCTGTATCTGTGAATGCCATTGGTTAATAAAGAAACTGGCTTGGCCTGATAGGGTAGAACAGATCTAGGTGGGGAAAAATAAACAGAATGCTGGGAGAAGGAAGGCAGAGTCAGAGAAGCCATGTTGCCCTGTCAGAGACAGATACTGGAACTTTACCTGGTAAGCCATAGCCTCGTGGTGATACACAGATTAATGGAGATAGGCTAATTGAAATATATGAGTTAGCCAGAAATACGCTTAAGCTATTGGCCAAACAGTATTGCAAATAATATGGTTTCTGTGTGGTTATTTCAAGAGTCTGGGCAGCCGGGAAATGAACAAGAGGCCTACTATAACATGAGGTCATATATAATATCAATGAACTAAGGGATTGTTTTCATAGATTCTTTTTCTAGGTAGTTCCTGGAATTATGCACCACTGATGATTTCTCTTTCAGCTTTCAAGATCTAATGTGGTGATAGTCTAATATCTAAAGCTTAAGTGGTCTTCAACTGAAACATTCACATTGATTCTCACATTTGTGGTCAGCTCCAATAGTTAAGTCTTCCAAAGTTCAAGAGGTATCTATAATATTGGTGATTCAGACTACGTACACACTATGTAGGTTTAGCTATGCCCTACACTTTGTCCATGTCAGTAGACATTTATGAGTACTATGGGTCTTATTTTAATAGGAAGTGACTGTTGGCCAACATTTATTTTTTGTATTTTAATTTTTTGACCATTCTTCCTGTTGATAGTTTATCAATGTTGGGTATTTTTTTTTTTTTTGGAGTCATGGGTAGAACTTTGAGTTGATACCAGTTAAATGGCTAATTTTATGAGTTGCTTAAGACAGATACAGAAGGGACATATAGACAAAGAGAATGCTTAAAGTTTCAGTATAAGATGCCCATGTGGGAAGAGTAACAAGCTACAAGGCAGTCAAAGATGCTCAAGCCACATCTCTTCCCGAGAAAAGAATGCTGCCCTTCCATTGCAGGTCTACCTTCTGAAAAACGTGATGTCAGGAATGGGAGATATGATTTAAACTGTAAGTTTATTTTCTAACTCAATGCTGAGAAAGTATTCTGCATAATATCTTTAATTGCACAATTAATTTTTGTTGTATTATGAATTTTTACTTTCAAGAATTAAATTTTTCGTTAAATCTCAAGAAATATACACTGAACAAGGAAACCAGATTTAGAGTAAAAAAAAAATCTGATGACTTATTTTTCCTATGAAACTCATGAAGGATATGGTCTTGGCATACTTTTAACTTCCCTTTCATTTTATTCATTGATAAAATAAATAGAGAGCTTCTCTTCTACAGGGAAGTTATGGTGTTTAAGTAAGGTTAAATACAATAATGTAAATAAAGTATAAAACATCCCACTTTATATTTAATTTCCTATGGGATCACAGGGAATCCAAATAAAGAAATGGCTCCCTTCACTCGCGTCATTTCCTTTCATTCAACCATTGGCAGTAACTGCACCACCTCTCCGCTGCCTACAGAATATTCCCAGCACAATAAAACTTCTAAATCCAGGGACTGCTTTCCTGACAGATCTAACAAGGGATCATCTATATAGAGAAGGGGAAAGTCCACCACAGATTTCACAAAGAACTAATTGGGGCATGCTGAAATCCTAAGGTGAGTCTTTACCCTTCTTGTGTGCCAGTTTATAAACTGATAGATGGGCTGTTTTATTAGAGATTTACCATTATATTTCATTCTCTCTTTTCCTGGAGCTTCTCTATAAAACATATTCATTTTTGTCTTATGGCCTGTCACGGCAGAGGCTGTTTGAAGTCATATTAGCTACCAGCAAATTTCTGGATGTCTGTGTATCTAAGACAAATGTATCAGAGAGAATTTTCATTAGGCTCTTCTCAGGTGTCTTTTTTGATGATGAACAAATCAGCCTGGTAGGCTGAAGCTCACATGGAGAAAGTGGGTATTTAATGTGATCAGTAGCAATGATTACAGATAGAGCATGTCGTTTTTGTGCTTGGCAATGTTGATATGTTTCATTCACAGGGTCATTTACTATTTGTAAGAGATGTGAAAGGTGTGTGTTATTTCTGTTCTATAAATGCAGTGGTCTGTACTCAAAACTAAGCATCAACACCTGCACAAAATGAGGTTTTTCAGAACATTCAGAGTTAGTTGTCTAGCCTATTTATACTTGAATAAGTTTAATTTTTCAGAGCCATATTTTTCATCCATAAAACGTACTCTCAAAGTGTTTCGATGGTTAAGTATTATAATTTTTGCACATGACATATAGGCACTGGGTTGTCTTTGGAAAGCATTATTTATCACCAATGAAAGGCACCATCATGATCATCTCTTCAAAATTACGTATGTCTTTCATCTCAAGCCCAAGAACATGCTTTCATGCTGAATTATAATCTTCCCTAGCAGGTGAATTTGTCTATGAAAGAGTCACAAAAATATCACTTTTTACAAGTAGTTGGATGGCTTAAATTAATGTAGCATAGTAATAGTAACTTAGGATTTCTGATATGGTAAAAAAAAATACCTGGGTTTTTCCGATGGCCTATTTAGAGAAGTTCATTAGATAATGAATTGAATTTTAAAAAGCACAATAAAAATTTTCAGTTTACAAAAGCAAGAATTTGGCTGTCGAAAAGTTGCGAAATAGCATTCTAGCTAGCCACCAAATACTTTCCCACCATCTGCTAAGTGCACATAGAAGACTGAATTTCCTGCATTCTTTGTAACTAGATACAGCAGTACCCTTGCATTCTTCTGGTGAAGAAAGGGTAGGCTGCAGCTCAGGTCAGCTTCCAGTGAAATTACTCTCATTCTTTCTTTGCTCTTTGGCTGAACCAAATACATGCAGAGAATCTTTGAACTTACAAGTATAAAAGGCAAAAATGATAGGTAAAATCTCCTGGGTCTCTGTGAATCATTCCTGGAGAACAGTGACCTGTGAACAAAAATCCTCAAGTGGGATTTACTTCAGGAAGACATCACTTTCCTACTGAGTATTTTCTGTGAGATATGTTTGTACACTGTAAGATTTGTCACTCATATTGGTTTAATAAAACACCGATTGGCCAGTTGCCAGGTAAGAAGTATTAGGTGTGGTGATCAGACTAGGAGAATTTTAGGAAGGGAAAAGGCAGAGACACAGTTACAAGCCAGATCCAGAGGAAACAAGATGAGAATGCCTTATTGAGAAAAGGTACCAAGCCATGTGACAAAGCATAGATAAGAATTATGGAATAATTTAAGTTGTAAGAGCTAGTTAGTAATAAACCTGAGCTATAGGCCAAACAGTTTATAATTAATATAAACTTCTGTGTGTTCATTTGGTACTGAACAGCTGTTCCAAATGAAATAATATAGATATTTCATGAACTTTGGTAGCTGTGCCAATAATATTGACTTCTAATGGAAGCACTCCTTAACTTGTTTATTTCTTTTGATGGCTTAAGGTTAAACAGCAGCAGAAAGAACCTGTCTCCACATGACACCTGGGCATCATCTATAATCATTCTTCCTCACTTGGCTATCTTCCTTCACTTAAGAATGTCCCCATCCTCCTGCCCTTGCAAGCATTATGTATCTATCAGCCTTTCTTCCTTAACACAGTAACACTATCTCAATATTCTTCAGTACTATATCATATCATGTACTATTCAGTCCATTTCTGACACAGTTTGGTTTACCAAACTGTAAGAAGTTGGTGAGAAATATATAGTGTTTAACTAGGTTCATGTTATTGATAAGCAGAAAGAAGAAAGAGAAATGGAATCGAGGAGTTGTTTCCTAATTCTGTTTAACCGGCAGTTTAAAATGGCAGAATTGCTAATGAGCAGCAGAAGTGATGAATAAATGGTGCCTCCTACTTGCCTTCTGGCATTGCTCCCAGAAAAGGAACTAACTCAGTAATGAATTGACCCAAGCCGGAGAGCAATGGGAATGAAAGAAGGATCAAAGGGCTTGAAAATATGCACAGTATATAATAAAGGCTTAATTGATTTTTCAAGCAATCTTTTTCTCATTCTTTGACAATTAGAAGCCAGAGGTAGGAAACTGCTTTTTTTTTTTTTTTTTTTTTTTGCCTTAGGACTATTCATGACTCTTTATATACTCTTGATTTCTCAGCCGGTTACTTCTTTCATGACTACTTGCTTAAATTAACATTGTCTCAGAAAATTGGATTGTTTATTATTTCCTTATGCCATTTTTGCTTCCTTAGAAATCCCATCACTTTTACCAGTCTTTATAAATCACCATACACATGCTGACACACACACACATGCATGCACACATGCACAGAGGGAATTTGGGGAGGTTGGGAGGTAGAGAGAGAGAGAGAGAGAGATTGTGAGGTAGGCAGAAGCTGCAAAGGAAAGCACTATGTAATTTAGGTTGGCCTTGAACTCACTTTCCTTTGCATCAGCCTCCTGAGTACTGGTAATATAGGCACATGCTACCATGCCTGCTACTTTTTGAAAAAAAAAATCAACTCTTGGCGGGCGGTGGTGGCGTACGCCTTTAATCCCAGCACTCGGGAGGCAGAGGCAGGTGGATCTCTGTGAGTTCGAGGCCAGCCTGGCCTACAAGAGCTAGTTCTGGGACAGGCACCAAAGCTACAGAGGAACCCTGTCTCAAAAAACCAAAAAAAAAAAAAAAAAAAATTCAACTCTTATCCAGGAGGTACTTTAGGATTCTATTTTTATTTATCCGCTTTTAAATTGTGAATGTTGGTTCAGTCCCCGAGGCATTATAACTGCTGCCCATGTGTTGGTACATTCCTGCCAGTTACTCTTGGAAAGTATGGGACGAGCCCCAAGTGCACTATTTCCTGAGTTTAAGCTAAGTGTAGGAACTCAAAAATGTGAGCCTATTCCACCTTCTCTGATTGTCAGAAAGTTTGACCTTATTTTTGCTCTTTCAAAGTTGTTGACAACAGGTGTCACTACAAAACAAGATAGTCTGTTAGGGTGTTATGGGAATTAAGATGGCTAATAAAGGTAGATCTTCTCCACCCTGACCAAAGGTCAGAGAATTCAAACATACTTCTGCTCTTTCTTTTGAAATAGAAGCTTTGACTTAGGGAGTGCCTGTCTCCAGGATACTTCTTGGTCTAGAGTGCGTTCACTGCCCCAAACATCAAATAGTTTTCTTAAGAAATAATGTCTTGAGTTCTCAGAGACAATGGCAATGGGTTTTTGATCCTACTGCACGTACTGGCTTTGTGGGAGCCTAAGCAGTTTGGATGCTCACCTTACTAGAAATGGATGGAGGTTGGCGGTCCTTGGACTTCCCACAGGGCAGGGAACCCTGATTGCTCTTTGGGCTGATGAGGGAGGGGGACTTCATCGGGGGAGGGGGAGGGAAATGGGAGGCGGGGAAGAGACAGAAATCTTTAATAAATAAATAAATTAATTAATCAAAGAAAGAAATAATGTCTTGATGTCTCAAGTATTGAAGCAAGCAGCTGTTCTGGTTGTCCTTTGTGTCATGTTAAAGCGGTCTTGTTCCTTCTTCTCCACGTTTTATTGGCATATAAAAGTATATGGAAAATTAAACATGGGCAAACTCAGAACTCAGAAATTCAGCATTCAGGATCGGTGCTTAGTTTCCCTCCTCATACTATTCTGTGTCTCTGTGTTTCCTCCTACCTAATGTTTCCAATCCTCCCACCCCTACCCCAGAACGTATATTCCTTCAGCGGCTAGGATTGCAATAGGAGTCACCCCAAATAGTGGCTCATGACAGCTAAGCCCTTGTTCTATAGACTGGCTAGCTGGTTCTCTATAAAGTGAGCTTCCACAGTCTCTGTCATCACCGCCTATATCCCAGTCACTTCTCTCAAGGTTACTTTTTCTATATTTAGTATGTTCAGACTTAGTTTTACTCCGTAACACTGTGGTTTCCATCTGGATTTCGAATCCAAACTTTTGGAGTCTACAGAACTAACGTAGGTCTTGCCAGTCTATCCTTCTTGCCAAGTTTGGTGCTGAATGTCACTCAGCTCCCAGTCTTCTGGGAAACAGTCACTCCCCGGGATAGTCCTCCATCTGTCTCCGAAGGGACTTTTTTTCTTTCTCTCCGCTACCATATCCTCTACTGTTTGTGGCCATTGGAAAGCTAAATTGTTTTAAGCCTTACTTTTCTCATGTGGAAATTAGCATAGTGTTAATATTCCCTTTTGCAAATACAAAATTAGTTAGCCCTTGGGATCTTACCTACCACATATTAAATGTTAAAAATATAGGTGTTATTTTGGTTTCTGTTCTTACTAACCTCATTATCCCTACATCATATCTCTGAGTTAAAATCTCTTGTTTGAATCATCCTTGAACTGACCACATGCTTTAGAGATTAATGACAATTTCTGTAGCCTGGATAATTTTCTGTCTCTCACTGCAATCTGCTGTAGATGCTTCCTTTGCTATGGCATAAGCTTGCCTATGCTCAAGTGTGCTACATCCTTTCACTTAGAGAACTTGTTATTTTTGCACTTAGGGAACTTTCCAAATTGCTTTCAGAAATATTTGTTCATGTTTCCCCCCTCTGCTCATTGTAGGTTCTTCACAGTCAGAGATATCAACATTTGCACACTTGTGTTTCATAATATATTTCACACACACCATCAGTACTCACAGTTAGGATGCTTGAAGGATTGCCCGGCTAGAATATAATATATAATTTCTTAAATTGAATCTTCACCACTTTTCTGTTAGAAAAGGTGCTAATAGTTCTTAGTTAATAGACCTTGTTAGTTAATAAGTTTTATCAATCAAAGTTAATTTAATAGATTTTATTATTCAAAACTGATTGATTATTATTAGAAATATGTTGTCCAACTTAATATAAAAAAATCTCTACATAGTTTGAGAGAGTCAGAGTAAGAAGCACAGAGGAAATGTTTATTTTTAGAATAGGGCATTCAAATAAATAAAAAGGAAATAAAACTTTTGGCATAAACTTCCAAATTCATGGAAAGAAATTTTGATGGTACACTTGTCTTTATTATTGAGAAAAATTGTGAAATTATTAGGTCCAAGTTGTGGGAGATCTTTGAGAAAAAAATCTGACAAGTCTTACACCTTGTTTGATAGCTTCTGGAGAGATTTCTCAGTGTTAGTTTAAGAATATGGAATCTATAAAGCTAAGCAGGCTGTTGTTCAAGCATACATGTGTGAGCACATCTATGCAAATATGACAGATTGGTCAGTCACGAGAGTCAGGGAACTCTTGAGAATCAAGTTCAGAGTTTAGGAGTGAGAGAACTGTGCTGCTAATCATAGGAACTAGAAAGTGTGTAATTGATAACTGTCACATAGAAAAAGTAAATTAATTTGACTTGTGACTTCTATTCAAGAGTGGAAGGAAAAAAGATCAAAGATAATTCCCAGAATTCAAACCCACGTGGGAAAAGTGGAATTACAGACAAAAAGAAGACAGCAAGGAGGTGCATGTTTGAACTCAGCTTTAGAATCTGCAAAAGCAATATTTAATGATGTGTCCAATAATTAGTACAAAATATGAGCTGTAGATCTACGTAGAACCACAGTGGGTCAAGCATATGGAAATAAGAACTGAAATTAGTATTTAACAAGTTGATAGAAAACAATGGCATTGTACAATCTGGCAGTGACTTGTGGCTCAATCTCTCCAAGTGCAACGCACCACAGTTTGAAATATGTTTGCAACATGTTTCCTATTTACATGCTTTTTGTTTGTTTGTTTGATAAAAGATGCTGGATTATGTGAAGAAAGTTGTTGGCTATTTTGATCAAAACAAATAATATCATTAAATGTTTTTTATTGTGAGTTTTAAAATAACTTAGTTTTTCTATAAAAATTGCAAGTACTTTTGCTCAGTTATTGTTGGATAGTATATATACATATATATAATATCATACATATTTATATAAAGTTACTATTTTATTTTAAGTTAAAAGCTAAATCACAAATGCATTGTCTTACTACAAGTGAAAAGAGTCTTTAGCCCTTCAGAAACCCTAACTTCTTTCCTTGTCACAGCAAAGTGTCTGGAATCAGAAGTAAAAAACAATACTTTGTTCAGGACATGTTTCTGGCATTAACAGGATACAGTCACTCCTATGCTGGCCAATAGATAACACGAAGAGAAATATGGCTGATCTGTCATCAAAAATAAGTGCACCTTTGGTATGCAGGCTCTAGTGTTCAAGGGCTGTTGGAATAAATGTAGTTAACTCACTTTATTCTTCCAATATCTCCATGCAGTAAAATCTATCATCACTCTGCAGGTGGCAGAGATGAGAAAATCGTTGACAGCAAAGCTAGAATTTGAACAGATACCCCAACATAAGAGTTAAGAGCTCATGCCATTTTCTGTTATATTATACTGTTCCTGAGAGCCTCTCCTTCCTTCTTCCTTCATTCCTTCCTTCTTTCCTTTCCTTTGGTTTTTGAGACATGGTTTCTCTGTGTAACACTAGCACTCTGGGAACTCTCTAGGTAGACCAAGCTAGCCTCAAACTCAGAGAGCCACCTGCTGCTGGACTTAATGCTGCTGCCACCATGCCTAGCTCTATCAACATTCTTTAACTGAAATGATGACATAACAAGAAGCTGAACAGAAATAATTTTAAGTGATTATATCTGCATTAACCCCATAAAGGCGGAACAAGAGTAGACAAACAAATTCAAGTTTCTTTGCAGAAAAATGAACTGCAACAAATGTAAAGTCCCTGTCTTGGAAGGCATGATATATGTATGTATGTATGTGACAATATATATGTATATTTAACAAAATTCCCCTAAAAATGAAGGAACTGAATTCTTCTGGACTCCAAGCATCACCACAAACCCTGTGGTAACATTGTACAGCTCTGCCCCTGTACATTGGGAGGCTTGAATTTAATTGCTGTTACTTCATCAATTTCACTGCTTGCTCATTAGGTAAATGATAATATCTCAGCCAGTAGAACAGATGCGAACATGGATGCCCTGCTTCTTTTATAGCAGATGAAAAACAGTAGGCATAAGGAGAGAGTCACACCTGAGCACTCAAGAAAGACAGGATGAGCAGAAGCCTGTTGAGAGTAAGGAAGGAGATGATGTGAAGGGCAGCTGGTTCGGTAGCGGGCACCATGCTGGAAGCAGAGCTTTGGAGATCTTCATCTGTGGTAACTGACCTGACTAGCTTACGTCTTTGATTTACTCAGTAATTTCATTGTTGGTGAAAGGAAGAGCAAGTCTCATGGTGCTATTTGCAGTTTCCCAAATTCTCAAACAGCCAAACTTTCCAGAAATAGGAATAGAAAAAGAAAGGGATCCAAACTGTGAAATAGTACAATATCTTAAAATTTGATGAATGTTTTATCTACAATCCTTTGGTAATGCTTCCACCTTAAAAGTCAACTTGATTTGCAGGGTAAAGGGGCTAGCAGTGCTGGTTCCGCTCACTTATAACTTCTATGTTCATAATTCTAGATACCTTTCAGAGCCTGGTTTTCTCCTACTCTTCATATTGCACCAACTTGTTTAGTCTTAATGCAAGGGAGGTGCTTAGTCTTACTTCAGCTTGATATGCCATGCTTTGTTGATATTCAAACGGTGACCTGCCGTTTTATAAACAGAAAACAGAAGAGGACTGGATTGTGGGGTGGGAACAGAGATGGTTGAGAGAAGGGACTGGAAGAAGAGCAGGGAGAGGAAACTGTGGGCAGGATGTAAAATAAGTAAATAAATTTATATAAAAAGGAGTTTGTGTTCCTTATATGCCATTTTACATTGTCTACTGTAAGAGACTGCTCAACCATGATTAGACCAAGAAAAGCTATTCTTAAAAAAATGTCAAGAAGGTACATGAAAGAATACTCATCAGAAAAAAAATTGTAATTCTTGAGCCCTTATTTATAGCTTACAAATTATCTGTATAGATTATGTGCCATTTTAAGTTATTTGTTATTCCAAATATTACCCATTTTGATTTAGGTTATGGTTGACAAACTTCTATGAAAAAAAAAAAAAAGAAATGTGAACCCTGCAGGAAACAGTAATCACCAGCCTGACAAGATATTCCCGTGGGTTTATTAGTGGCATATATATTATGAGGGTAACCAAGTGCTTTCTGATTGGATTTAAGGCCTGATACATAGCAAAATATTTACATTTGGTATTGTAAATCTGGCCAGGAATCCACATCTGTGAAGCCCATGCGTCCTAGACAATACTACTAGTATTTTACTACATGTATGTTGAATGGCTAGCCTTCTATATACATTTCTTTATATAAACAGGTTATCTTAACTGTTAACCCTCATCAGTAGAGTCTTTGTGCAACAAATGGCAGTTACTATAGAGACTCTACTGCTCAAAATGCAGAGAACAAGTGGCTGTGGAGTTCTTAACACTAAAAGTAACAACTATACAATCTCGGAACCAGAGAACCGAGAGGACCAGAGCAAAACAGTGTCTTCTCAAGGTGTACTCAATGAAGCTACACAAGACCTACTTAAGGGCAAGCCAGTCAGCCTTCTGTCATGGATAGGGGAGGGGCAAAACTCCCATTATTAATGGGTGAATAAGAGAGGTAAGTACTAATTGAAACATAGGTTTTGTAATATGCTATTATGCCTTTGTACATAGTAGGTGAAAGGAAACATGGAGATGTTGAAACTGAAGGAAATCTCAGTGACTTGTAGGAGTCAGGAGTCAGCCAGAGAAAGAAGGAATGGCACGTAGGTGAATAGAAAAAGGCTTACAACATTTAATAGAGCTAAGGCTCTTGCTAAGGACCATACTCAATTAGATTTTGTATGTCTTCACCAAGAACTTATCAACTAGCTTTCTTAGAATGGCATTTCGCCCATAAAAACTTCCCACAGTTTCCCCCGTCAAACTATTCTTGAAATGCACCTGTGCTTTCTGTTATACTTTGTGCTTATCTTCCTCTTGCATACTTTATTTAATTTCCCTTGAGAGAGTAATTTCCCCAACTCCAATTTGTGCTATTTTCTTACATATATGTTCTCTCTTTGACTAGGTCTTGATATAATTTTTTATTAATTCTGTTGGATTTTCTCTAAGTCTATGCTTCCTCAATTCTAGCTACAACTTCAAAATTGCCTGTTTCAGTTTTAATCCCCATTTCAAGTGCTGAAACCTTTCCTTCCCTATGACTACAATGCTTGATCATGGATATTGATCATTTCTCTTACAAAGACCAATAGAAGAGAAATGATATTAGTTCACAGTAGATTCCTGGGTTAGGTCCATGAAAACTACAGAATGTGTGAGAAAGAACTTGCATACAATTACAATTAGTGAAAAGAGAGACCATGAATTTGAAACAGAATAGAAAGGGTATATGGGGGAATTTGGAAAGAGGAAGGGGAAGGGGTAGAATTATGTAATTATATTACAATGCCCAAAATAAACAAAATACAAAAATTGCAAAGGGGGATTTTAGCATTCTCATTTTAATTATGTGCTTAAAAGGTAAGTTATGTTCAAGGAGACTGTAAGGTAGGAGCTATGGGATTGAGTTTTATATATTCTTTGGTAATGGTAATGATCTATAAAATAATCAACGGGGAATGAAGAGTAAAAGCTTAGTGATGGTGACTTAAGTTCATCTAAGAATTTAGAGAGGAAGGAAGATGTGTGAAGATACAAACAATGAAACTGAATCCATTCAGTGCCATCGAGGATCAACTCTGAAACACAGACCACAATGCAATGCCAGTCTAAAACCCGAGGATAATCAATGGTGACATCTTTGCCATTAAGGAGTTGGGGAACGGTAATCTCCTTTTTGCTGTGAGTTTGTCTTTAGCCTCAGGAACAAAAATGGTCTTGTGATTTGGAAAAACATTATTATGGACAAAAAGTCCATTGCTGAAGGAAATGATTTCTGTTTCCAATTGGAAATAAACATTAGCCTCTCTTTGAATGTACTCTGTCCTGCCCGTGGGCTAGAAACCTCTAAAATTCTTCATAGACCAAAGACCAGACATAGACAAAATCATAAATTATCAAATAATGCCATTGACAACAGTGAGGACCCTTAGAGAGATGTACATAGATCTAATCTACATGGGTAGTAGAAAAAGACAAGATCTCCTGAGTAAATTTGGAGCATGGGGACCTTGGGAGAGGTTAAAGGGGAGGGGAGAGGCAGGGAGGGGAGCATAGAAAAATGTGGAGCTCAACAAAATCAATAAAAAATAATGTATTTAGAAGACTTAGATCTGTTAGAAATTTTATCTAGTAAGATCAGTAGCTGTGCTTAAAATGATAAAGATTTGATAGGTCTATGGACTCATATTTGTCCCCAAACTCTTACTTTAAAGAATAATTTCCCCTGTGAAAGGATTTGGAATACAACCTCCAGACATAATTAAATCATGAACATACCCATTGCTAAAGAAAACGATAGCTAAACCTACAGCCTCCAGACATAATTAGACCATGAACCTACCCATTGCTAAAGAAAACGGTAGCTAAACCTACAGCCTCGGGAGAAAGAAACTAAAGCAGTAGCTCTTTCTTTCCATCTCCCACTTGTGAAAATCAGAAAGAAAGGGTTCTCACCATCAATGAAATCAGTCACCATTAAGACTGTAACTTCCTAGCCTCCAGGACTGTGTGAAATAACTAGTTTTTTTAAAGCCACCTAATCTACTGTCTTCTTTTATAGCAGTTCAAGAAGACAGCCATATCTGTTTTCCAGAAGATGGGAGCTAACTAGACTTTGTTTATTCTAAAAGACTATATCTTCCAAAAAAGACTATTGTATACTATCCTACAATGAGATTCCCCCATTGCCCCATTGATAGAGAGAGTCATTTTCTCCTCCCTTTGTCTCTGGAAAAGCTTGTCTTCACCAAGATGTGGTTGAAGTGATGCTGTGTGCCCCTGGAGGGTGGTTCCAGACAGGATGAGAGCCTCTTACTGGTTTTCTGTCACAGTTATACTTGAAGTGAGAGGTACCGTGTCAGAAGATTAACAGTCTTGTGGGTGCCATGCCCTCCCCAAACATCTGGCTCAGACCTGGTAGCATCCTAGATAGTAGCTGTTTGATGCCACTGAGATTGGGGTGGTAGGTTGTACAGCTAAGGCACACTGCACTATTTGCGATGGCACACATTACTACACGCTGTTTAAACTTTCTCACACCTCATTTCACAGAATCATCCAATTAATCCTTAAAGATAAGTCTTTCTGCCCCAGTGTTCCAAATAAGGGAATCAAGACAGAGAGAAGTTAAGAAACCTGAAGGTTCAGACTTTAAGTAGAAGCACAAGGAATCCCATCAACATTCGGCTAAGCCCAACACCTGTGACTTTGGCACTGAGAAGTAGATCCAGGCCACTGATGTGAAGCATCTGGTGATGATAGCAACAATCGGGCCCTAATTCCAGGGAAACACGCTAAACTAAACTAAAATTAGAGAAGTTTGGTCCTTTTGTTATAGCCTACCAATATACAAAGTGAACTACATTCCCTAAATAATACTGTAGTGGTTTAGTCAGACAATTTTGGAGGGAATAGCATTGTGTTATCTGTTGGGCACCAAATTAATTGATGTTTTTTGAATATGTTCTAATCCTCTCCACTTAAGAATGTGTTCTAATTGAAGAAGACACTAGAAAGTGGAAAGATCTCTTGTGCTCTTGGGTAGGTAGAATTAACATAGTAAAAATGTCAATCTTTCCAAAAACAGTCTACAGATTCAATGCAATGCCAATTAAAATCTCAGAAAAATTCTTTACAGACCTTGAAAGAACGGTACTCAACTTAGTATGGAAAAAGAAAAAGTCCAGGACAGCCAAAACAATCCTGTACAATAAAAGAACTTCTGTAGGCATCATGATCCGTGACTTCAAACTCTACTACAGAGCTACAGTACTGAAAACAGCCTGGTATCGGCATAAAAACAGACAGGAGAATCAATGGAACCCAATCAAGGACACGCATAGCAATCCACACACCTTCGAACACTTGATTTTTGACAAAGAAGCAAAAAATATCAAGTGGGGAGAAAGCATATTTAACAAGTGATGCTGGCATAACTGGATATCAACATGTAGAAGAATAAAAATATCTATCACCACGAGTAAAACCAGGTCCAAATGGATCAAAGACCTCAACATAAAGCCAGCCACACTGAAATTTATAGAAGAGAACCTGGGAAGTATACTTGAACGCATTGGCACAGGAGACCACTTCCTAAATGTAACCCGAGGAGCACAGACACTGAGAGAAACAATTAATAAATGGGACCTCTTGAAACTGAAAAGCTTCTGTAAAGCAAAGAACACAGTCAACAAGATGAAATTACAGCCTATAAAATGGGAAAAGGTCGTCACTAATCCCACATCAGACGTAGGTCTGATCTCTAAAATATATAAAGAACTCAAGAAATTGGTCATGAAAAGAACAATAATCCAATAAAAAAAAATGGAGCGCAGACCTAACAGAGGACTCTAAACAGAGGAATCTAAAATGGCAGAAAGACACTTAAGGAAATGCTCAACATCCTTAGCCATCAGAGAAATGCAAATCAAAACAACTTTCAGATTCCATCTTACACCTATAAGAATGACCAAGATCAAAAACACTGATAACAACTTATGCTGGAGAGGTTGTGGGGAAAAGGGAACACTCCTGCATTGCTGGTTGGAAAGCAAGCTGGTACAGCCCTTTTGGATGTCAGTATGGTTATTTCTCAGAAAATTAGGAAACAACCTTTCTCAGTAATACTACTTTTAGGTATATATTCAAAGGGTGCTTAATCATGCCACAAAGACATGTGCTCAACTATGTTCATAGCAGCATTGTTTGTCATAGCCAGAAACTGGAAAAAACCTAAATGCCCTTCAACTGAAGAATAGATAAAGAAAATGTGGTACATTTACACAATGGAGTACTACACAGAGGAAAAAAATAACGACATCTTGAATTTTGTAGGAAAATGGATGGAGCTGGAAAACATCATTTTGAGTGAGGTAACCCAGACCCAGAAAGACAATTATCACATGTATTCACTCATAAGTGATTTTTAAACATAAAGCAAAGAAAACCAGCTTACAAGTCACAATCCCAGAGAACCTTGACAACAATGAGGACCCTAAGAGAGACTTACATAGATGTAATCTACATGGGAAGTAGAAAAAGACAAGATCTCCTGAGTAAGGCCGGGCGGTGGTGGCGCACGCCTTTAATCCCAGCACTCGGGAGGCAGAGGCAGGCGGATCTCTGTGAGTTCGAGACCAGCCTGGTCTACAGAGCTAGTTCCAGGACAGGCTCCAAAGCCACAGAGAAACCCTGTCTCGAAAAACCAAAAAAAAAAAAAAAAAAAGATCTCCTGAGTAAAATGGGAGCATGGGGATCTTGAGAGAGAGTTGAAGGGGAGGGGAGAGGTAGGGAGGGGAGTAGAGAAAAATGTAGAGCTCAGTAAAAATAATAAATAAATAAACAACTAGAAGAATGTGTTCTACATAAAGAAGCCAGTTAGGAATGTGTTATTCGCCATCCGTGCCATTAAATCATACTTTTGCACTTTAAACAATATCCCCAGGTGCTTCAAAGGCACGTTAGATTTTGAGAAACACTAATGTGACTGATTTTGGTGTCCATTTAGGAAAAGTTCCGACCAACACGGTAGTAGATTTGTCACTGAATTTTCCAATGTGTTTTGACAATGCTCACAGTACTCCAAGGAAAATGATTTTACAGCATGGAAATTGTGTCTTTATGTCGGTTCTTGTGGAATCTACAGGCAATATGAGCTTTGAAACTCAGTGCTTCATACTGCGATAATGAAAGGTAAATTCCATTAGCGCCTTGCTTGGAAAAATTATCTCTAAAATCTTTTCCAGACATTCTTACACAATAATCCTTCAAGAGTTAGATGGTTTTATATATGTAGTTTGTAAAGGAAATCAGCAGCCAGCCTGCTAAATTATTTTCAAGGATGGTAGAAGAGATCTATGAGACCCATTTACTAGAATGTCTTCTTGTCAATTGAGTTAGACACAGAAAATCTAAGTGAGTTGGAAGTGACCCTTTGTATGTCCAAGTGAGTGAAATGTGGTAAGCAAAACACTCTACTATGATTAAAAATGCATTTCCTCTTATAATTTGCCACCTATATAACTAACAAACCCGTAGCAATGGTCTCTATTTGCACGTTATATTTGAATTCAACTTGTTATCTATGCATACTGTCTTATGTTATATATCAATCAGAGATGGGTCTAACAAAATACTGTAAATAACAAAATACTGCTCATTGTAAATGTTTCTTGTAAGTCATGCAATTACACGGGTAGATCTGGGAGTCAGGATTCTGGCTGCAACTGTGGGAAAGATATCCTTAGCATGTTGGGGTTTTCTGCTTAATGATGTATAATCGCCTTTGTCAACTGTCTCAAGCCCAACATTGTCCTTTCAAAAAAAAAAACTGCCCTTGTAGTCTTAGCCAGTGTATAGTCTCATAAGATAAACTCTTATAATGATATTCAAATGTAGTTTAGGTGTTTTTTAGTGAATGGCAATTTTTATACTCAAGTTATTCTCTCTGGGCACTGCTTTCTTGTTTTCTTTAGAAAACTTTATAGAAAAGTGATGAATATACATGCCCCACTACCCTGTCAGATTTAATGAAGCTCATCCAGTTACCAGTCTAGGAATAATATTTCTCAAGAACTAGAATACCATCCCTCCTTTGATCTAGCCTAGGTGATTCCAATTTCTTCTATCCTTTCTCACGGGTGCCATTTTTCTTTCTCTTAGTCACCATTATGGTTATCATTGGAACCATATTTTTCATGCTATTTCATTTTTCATAGATATAAAACTCAGTAGGAGATGTTATATTTCCTAGAGTTCTCCCCATAAGGAGAAAAATAGGATGATCACTTCCTTGAGAATCATTCAACAAATACAATTTCTTTATCATCTGACATTTTCTTGTCATTTAAAGAAATTACTTGTACCAGGTGCAAAATCAAATTTTGTAGAGTGAATGAATAGTACTAATAGCTATACCACTTGGGGCTCTTCAGTCTGCACTAGCAATGACCAACGCCGGGAAGGTTTTCTTTGTGAAATGGAAGAACAATGATGTGGCAGAAATATACTGAATAAAGATAGGAAGTCCTAGCCCTCTGATTAGTGAGCTCTCTTACCTTAGAAAACCACTGTCCATGGATGTGACGTAGCCTGTGCCTTGGTAGCTCATATCCATGTGAGTTTGTTCATGTGCCCTTGTACTGATGTGGGATACAAACTGAGGTCTGGTTGGAAACTAGCTCTGGAGAGCAGTGACAGAAACCTTGGAGCTTGAAATAGAGTCCGTCACTTGTATCACGAGTGTGTAGCTCAGTGTTAGAGAACTGGCCTAAGAGGACACCATAGAAGTGCATTCTAATAAAACTTTAAAAAATAGTAGAACTGGTACAATGAATCAAAGTTGCCAGTGGTAGGGATGGAAAGGAACTGAAAATAAGTAAAGATTGTTCTTAATTTTATTTTCATTTTCTATGTTCTGAGATACCGTTTCCCCCCAGGGGTCCAGTTGTCCACAGGAGGGATCTTGACTTACTCAGTATTAAGTGTCCTACCAACTTTGCTCTTCTAGGAATCAAGTTCCTCCTGGTGCTCTCCATAATTTTAACTAAAGGTCCTTCCTGATGGGCCTCAATGACCTCACACTGCCGTGTGGTGGGTTAGGCTTCCTCTGGGTTTCACCATCTGGATCTGTCAAACTGAAAGCATGCTTCCATGTGCATTCAACTTTTGCTTTAAGCTTAAACTACATCTAATCCTGACACCATCCTCTTGACGAGGTGACAAGCACACTTAATGGAGATTGTATGGGGATGATCATCCAAGCTAGCATTTAGTGGCAAAGATTTAACACCTTTAAGCCCACTGGCAGCAATTCCTCTCATTTCTTTCTGTGTAGCATAGTGTTGTATCCATATCCAAGTAACTCCATATTTTTCATGCTTAATTTTAGATTTATTTCAGCAGCCTAAATTTAAGATCCAAATTACAAAATTGGAGTTCTAGGAAAAAAAAATAACACATGACCTAGTATGCACTAAGCTACTCTTACACAGGAGAGCATATTGTCTAGAAGTATTGAGGCATTATTTTATCAGACTCTTTTTCAGGTATGAACCAGTATGCTCAGCTTTATTGACTCTTAAGTGTGTGGTCCCTTTGTTTCCATGTATGTCTGTGTGCCAAATATAAGCCGGAGTGTCCCTGAAGGCCAAAGAGAGTATGAATCCCCAGGACTGGCCTTACAGACAATTGTTAGCCATCATGTGGGTAACCAGGAATGTCCTCTGAAGGGACAGCAAGTGCTCTTCTTCACTCAGCCATATCTCTAGCCTCACAGATTTATTTTTGAATTGTGTCAGGAAGGGGTAGAGGTTTCTATGGTTTTTGGAGGTCAAATCCATGCCTTGTAGATTTCCCCTTTATTTCGTATTTCATCTAAGAAGCCACGAGGAAGAATTAAAAACTCATCAAGAAATCAGCATGAAGGCTGGGATGCTAAAAGTTGTCATTTGTTTAATACCATGCCCCGAGCCTTTAGAGTGCTGCTTCTTAGTAGAATAATTTGCTACTGATTGGGTTCTAAACAATGGAAATTCTTGAGAGGATGGATGTCTATTCAGCCAGTGAGCAATCAAGCAAGTTCACAAACTGGGTGTGTCTCAAGACCTAAACGACTGATTTGTAGCCTATTAACTTCCCTTGGGGTCTGAGCTAAGCAATCACTTGGCCAAGTTACCTAAATCAGCTCCTTTCCTCTTTTCGTTGCTTTGCTTTTTATTTCTCTCAGCACTGGAAGAACTTGCTTATTTGTTCATCTCCTGATTCCCCCTGCCACTGTGTAAACTGTAAGAGACTGTTCATTTACTTCATCCCTAGTATTTGAAAGTGGTCTTGCAATATAATAAATGAAATAAATATTGAATGAATAAATGAATAAATATGAGTGAACACTTCCATGCAAAAATCTACGAAGTGCTATTGACTGGGTTTTGAACATTTCTGATAAATATGCCTGTATAGGTTTGAATCACACTAGCTCATATTCAGTACATTACAATGTTTGCATTGGGATAAATCTCTCTGGCAGAATCCTGGTTGAGATGTTCTAGGTAGAAATAGTGTGGGATCCATGGAGAGTTCATATGGGGTTGCTGAGCTCCATTGTGTGTACTTCATGGCATAGCCAAGACACTCGGATAAATTGCCTGGGTAGCTTTTTCTTACTTCCTGGTATCTTGTGTGTATTTAGATGTACTTTTCCCATTCAGTGTCAAGTATGCTCTTATTCATTCATATATGAGTGCATTCTGTGTTCTATTTCCCATGTGCCTTCTGATATCTAAAGTTGTTTTTATCTATTGCCCAAAGGCTTTGTCTCACTGCTACCTCTGGTATCAGTTTAGTGCACTCGAAGTACAAAGTGTACTAGAATGCTACTTCCTCCCTGTATTATCCTCCCGTCACCTCGTTCTAGTGTCCCGGCAGGTGTCTGTTAAAGACATCCTGCAGTTGTGTTAGTTAGTATTCCTTTCTCATTAGTCATCTTGTTGCAGTTGCTGTCATGCAATTTCTTGCCAGAATAGTTTGAGTTTTTCTTCTTCTATCTCCATTGCCACCATTTTAGTTCATGTCACCATCATCTCTCCTTGGGGCTGTTGTGGTAACTGATCTTGCTTTTCTTACCGCTATCCTCTCCTGATCTGTTTCTGGGGTATGTTCCTGAGGCCTGGAGGGATTGTTCCAGATCTGTCTCTTTCCTACTTTTCTCAAGTTATAAGGCATTCATCCTTGCAATCTGTGCTGTAAAGAAAAGGGGGGGGGGCTCTAGAGTTAGAATAAGGCATCTATTAACTTACATTATGTACCATGCTTGGAGCCACAGTCTTTGAGATGTTTGATCAGTTAAGATTTCTTCCTTTTTCTCCCCCTCCCCCTCCTCCTGTTTCTCCCTCCTCTTCATATTAGAGGAGTTTCACAGAACAACTCTCCCCTCCTGCAGTTTCTCTTGATTTTCCTGTTAGATGTTTCTATAGGAACTGCACAGGTGTTGTTTTGTGTCACTCATTCTTAGGGTAATTTCTTCAATAATTGTCTTCCTCTAAAGTAAATGTTCTTTTTTCTCACACAGTAAATACTATGTCATGCTGAAAGAGTTAAGCGGATTCCCTTTCTTCCTGCCATGGTGGATTGATTTCTGGATTGGCACACATACTTCTACTATCTATCTGAATCTACTATGCTGTGCTCTATTTTGTATCAGCATGTACCACAGCCTTTATCAAGTTGCATGATAATTTTGTCGCTGTCAGTTTGAGAACAGAGCCACATGTCACTGTCTTGGTATGTCAGTATGAAGTCAGCACTATCAGCAGTGCACACAGTGATTATCTGAAGGCATTTCTAAGAGAAGCAATAGAATTAGTGACTATGATTTTTGTCAGTTTTCAGCTTTGTAACTTTTGTGGGCACTGAAGAAACCTGGAAGCCATGTTTTAGACAAGTACCTAGAGAACCCATTTGCTGTTCACAGAGCCTCAAGAAGTTAGTCTTTTCTATAATTTTTATCACTTTAGGGAAAGTAGATTCAATACCTTAATGCATGTAACCTCAGCACTTGGGAGGTTGAGGCATAAGAATTCTCTTGGTCTGAGTCCAGCTTGAGTACTGTAAGTTATTGACCAGTCAGGACTACAAAATTATATCTTGTCTTAAAATAGGAAAAGTCTGATATGTCATGAAAAACCAAAAATGTTCTTCAAGGTCCAGTTGTTATTATTTTTCCTCTGATGTCTCTAACACATACTCACATCATTCAAAGGGTCAACTAATGATAAATGTGTTTGTTTGTCAATGTTTATTTAATTGATCAGGTATTTTAATTCAAATCTTAGGCGGTGTCTAGTTAAGATAAATTGTTACACTGAATTCATGCATGCGTGATGCTGCTTGCTTGACAACACCAAGATTGATGCCAGGCTTAAGGTCAGGTGGGCTGACAAATATAGGTGGCAACAGATTTCCATTTTAATAAAATCTTGCTAATAAAGCACATTGAAAGCCTAAAATATTATACTCAACAATAAAGGCATTAATTTTGCTTATACAACATTATTCATACTTGTAGGATTTTGACAGGTTTAGAAACCCACGAGAATTCAGAGGCTTCTTGCAAATGATTGCACACTGGTAAAGATGCCCTAAGTGAGACTTTTTTTTTTAAAGCTGAGCTTATATTTTTTTCTTAAAATCACCGAGAGTGAAGACAGTATGTGCAACATTTTACAATGACTTTTCGATGTGTTCTCCCTGTTCTAAATATTGCCTCTGTGCTTTTGAAATCAACAGTAGTACAGAATTTTACCTGTTCTTTAATATTTCAAAAGCCGTTCCCTCCATGACTATCTTCTCATAACTAGATCTAAGCATGCCTTGACAGACTTTTATATCCAGGACTTTATGCTGCACCACAGATTCTCCACTGTTCTTGTTTGCTTTCTAGAAGTCAAACATTTAAAAGAGCTAACCAGAGATTGGTTCCACATTAGTCTTAGATAACTTGAGTTTTCAATTATTGTGATTATTTCAACTGGGCAATAAAAGCCTCAAATTAGAGAGCCTCATAAATTTATATCGGCAATATAAAGTAGCATTCATCTTGGCAAGGAGAAGTTGATGAGGAGAGTTGTCAGAAGATTATGACAGAATTGAGTGACAGTCACTTGCTGCTTATTGTTCTGTATTTCGTCTGTATTTATCAGATTGTAGGTAACAAATGCCATTCTGGATTTCAATAAAAGTCATTGCTCACACATACTTGAATGGAAGTAAGAGGGAACAGATTGGCATATTTCATTGTGGGGACATGACATTTAAAAGCAATCAACTTCATTTCTTTGACAATGATATCTCTTTTGGTTCAAAACCAAATGGAGGTCTGCAAGTGGATTCAGGGTGTTAGCACAGGCCATTGCTAAGCGATCCAGGCATACACTAACCAAGTGATTTGTTTTGTAATGAGTCCACTACCTAACCTTATTGTTGTATGCTTGTATTTGCACACGTTCTGAAACATTTAAGCTTCATTGTCGTCTTTGACATACATAGAAGGCAGAGAGAATTAACTAACTACTCAGAGAGCAATGAGTTAACAAATCAGGGAGCCAGAACTTATACCCAAGTATAATCAGTTAAACTTCAGATTTCTATATTCTGGTACCTAGTTATACTAGAAAAATCAGTCTAGAATTTCTAAATCTGTAAAGCACTGATCATGTCAACATGACGGGGTGCAGGTGAAACAAAATATTTACTTTCCTCGTCTGTGGAGGTGAAACTGTCCTCATAGCTATCTGGAGATTGGTCTTCTAATGCTAGCGTAGGTCTATACTCACCCACGTGCATGCTCACCCCTTGCTGGAGTTAGACACCTCATAATCATTAAGAGTTAGACAGGTAAAGCTATCAGGAAAATTTAGAGCTCCAGAGTTAGAAAAGACCGGGTTTTGGATATTTTTTTCTTTTACTATATATTTGATCTCTCAGTATTCCTCAGTCTGAATTTTTTAACATATCTAAGTAAAGAACAGTTTGAGTATTAACTGAAATAATTTATGCAATGTATAGATGAATGCAAGAACTCAGTTACTCTCCTCCAAACCCCCTACATCTTTGTTTCTTTCTACATTTTCTTCTTTCCCTTCTCTCTCTTACGTTCTACTACTGAACTCATCTTTTTTTTTTTACATATTTTTTTATTCTCAAAGAAGTTCAAGTTCATGAGTTCCAGCCCTGACCTCCACTTTGACTTTGAGCTTCTTGCATCACACTGAGAAACTTAATCGTATGTCTCTCCACTCACCGAGTCACCAAATGCCACCCAAATTTACATGCAAAGAAGTATACCATTTGACTCAAAATTGAGCCAGAGTGTTGATGATGAAAAATGCCAAGTAACTGCTTGCTACTGTGATTTATTCATCTGGCTTTAAATAAAAACGCAACTGTCCCGACTTCCATCTATCTTCTTTCCATTATAACCTCTCTAGCCTGTTTCCCTCGTCCAGACCTCACCTTTAAATGCCATCGGAAGTGACAGACGAACATTTTCTCTTTGTAGTCTAACCTAATGTGATCTGACCTTTTAGAGCAAACCAGAACCTTGGAATTAAGTTCTAGATTTATTAGAATCTTTTTTTTTTTTTTTTTTTTAAACGTAACTCAGGTAGATTCAGTCTGGAAGGTCAGCCATGTGAATTTTCATCTGGAACATCTGGCTTGACTGCTATTCATCTAGCCAGCTTGTAAACACATGGAAGACATTGATTTTGGACCGATACAATGTTATTTCTCAGAGCACGTGACCTGGAAATGTGTCTGAAATGAACCTGACAAGGCTGACAAAAGAGATAGACTTGTAGTCATTTACTAATCCCCAACTTAAAACACCGGCATCTTCCAGATAAAGCCCCATTTAGCTCTGATAGTAGACAGCAGTGATAGGGAATGGGGATTTATTTACCTGTTACAACTTTACCTCTTGAGAGTAAAATGATCTCACAAGCAAACAAATCAACAGTTAGAAAAACAAACGTGGATTTGCACTACCCTCAACTCTGATCAGGAAAGTTTCTTGTTGCTGTGGGTCGTAATTAGTACAGAGGATTCCACCTGCTCTAAGTGCTGGGAAAAAGTGACAGTGAATGCAGGGACACACATATCCACCTTTCCTTCTAAAATCAGAGATCACTGTGGAAGAGGAAGTAGAAAGATTGTAAGAACCAGTGGGTGGGGGCATCTGAGGGAAAAATATCTTTTGGACATTACAAGACCAATGGCCTCTTAAACTCACAGAAGCTGAAGTTGCCTATACAAGGTTAAGCTAGTCGATATTCTAGAACAGAAAGATGAGGGGCTCAGGAGCCTCCACCCCTAAATGATGAGCTATTGGCAGTCGATGGCTTCTTGGGGAGGAAGACTCAGTTTTCTTTAAGGGTCTAGCCCTTGGCAGGTCCACCATGTTTCAGGGTATGGCCCCACACCTTTGATTATATGAGCAGCACATTGGACTTGATGGGTTATTAAAATTTTTTAAACGCCTTTAACCCCAGCACTCAGGAGGCAGAGGCAGGCGGATCTCTGTGAGTTCGAGACCAGCCTGGTCTACAGAGCTAGTTCCAGGACAGACTCCAAAGCCACAGAGAAACCCTGTCTCGAAAAAAACAAAAATAAATAAATAAATAAATAAATAAATAAAATAAATAAAAATTTTTAATAAAGAATCCATAGTTTTATGGAGGTGGGATTGAACCTGGGAAGAGTTACAAGAGGAGCAGGATGTGAATACAATCAAAATACATTGTATGTCTGCATGAAAGACTCAAAATTAATAAATGCTATATTAACTTCTAGCAGGGACAAGGGAGGGGCTTCCGAGGACACACCTTCAGCCTAGAAGCTATTGGCAGTTTATAGCTTCTGTGGAAAGGGAAATCACTTTTCCTTGGTCACTCTTAGATTGCTTATACCCCAGTGAATGACTCCATTCAGGTGCATATATAATATTGATAGCACTAATTGGACTATGTGTTGGGGGAGGGAGCTGTAGTGCAAGATAGCCTCAGGGAAATTTAAGAGCGGTAATTGGGGCTGCATATGATCAAGACATATTGTATATTTCAGTAAGTTCAAAAAGTTAAAAAAAAGTCATAGTCCACTTCTGTGTACTTGGCTGTCACTCAAAATGTACTTGTTGAATAGACAAACAGGTGTCCACATTATTCAGTGAGTTTTCTTTACTCAAAGTTTTGTGTAATTTTGGTGTTCACCTTATACTCGGGGAATTTTATGGCACTTTGGGAAGAGTTGTGTGTAGCCACTAAGGTAAATATTTATAAATTTTTGAATTTATATAAAGATCTGAAGTGTAATTCAATTCTTTCTGATTTATTAGAGCAGATACTAGGTAACCAAATGTAGAGTTTAAAATGATGTGTTCTGGACCTGAACTTTGCAGATTCAGGCTCTTTCTCTAATTTTGTTTAATTGAGTGACTGTAAGCAAGGCATATAAGCTCTTTTAGTTTCTTGATTTCTATTTTTTAAGATCGACACGATAGTCGCATTTCTCTTTCTGAGCAAATGAGAAGCTTCATACACAGTAAGAGGGAACTAGTCAATGCTTCCATGGTAAAAGAAGAGAACATCAGGAAATTAAGTACAGAAGAGTGTATGGGCATGTCAGCTATGAAACCTGGTCAGTCGTGGTCACCCGAGAGAGAGGCAGAACCCAAACGGTCCTAATGTGTAATAATTTTAGTTGAGAAATGTGTTTATGAGAAAAACTTAGGGTTTTCTAGAAATAGAAAGGTCACCACACAGGTGGCAGATATTGGCACCTACCTTCCTATTTCTGTCACATTTAGTTACAGGCTGGGAAGAGCAATCTGAAGTGTGGCCTCAGAATAAAGTTAGCAGAGCTCAAAGCCGATTAAAAGAGGCTCTTTGTTAGTTCTGTTCTCTTGTAGACTGTGAAATCTGCAAGACCAATGTTAGCTGCTTTCGTGAAATTAGCTCAGTTATTAGACATCTTTTTTTTTTTTTTTTTTTTTTGGTTTTTCGAGACAGGGTTTCTCTGTGGCTTTGAAGCCTGTCCTGGAACTAGCTCTTGTAGACCATGCTGGTCTCGAACTCACAGAGATCCACCTGCCTCTGCCTCCCTATTTTCTATAAACTACTTTGTGAGAAATACAAAGACAGTAAAATTATGTGGCATCTATGCACAATTCATTCATTATGCCATAACTTTAACTTGTGTCACCCGAGGCATGGAGGAAGTGGGTCTGTGGGAACTGGGAAAAGGGCTTTGAGTTGGGTTTGGCTTTGAAATTCAGACAGATCTTGATGAAGAAGAGCATGGAGGGGAGCCACACAAAATAGACAAGCTATCTGAACTTAAGTTACAGAGCACTTTGACTATGAAACTAACTTTTATTTTATATAGAACCAGCCAATAATATTTCAAGAAAAGGAACAGCCGCACAGGGTTTATAGAAAGAGAGCGCTTTTTAGAAAGCAGATTATACTGGGTCAGTTATGTCTCAACACAAATTAGGATTGCTCTGGGATTCTCTCTCACCCCAGTCATGATGCCTATCACCAAGAGAACAAAGGACGACAAACAATGGTGATGATGTCATGAGGGTAAATCAGTATGGAACTTTCTAAATCAACTGAAAATCGAGATATTACATGACCTGACTATGCCACCTCTGGGCATATACTCCAAAGACTCTATATCTACCACAGAGATATTTGCACATTCATCTTCATTACCACCCTATTCCAAAAAAGCAAGGGAGTAGAGTCAGTTTAGGTGGCATTAGGAGATGAATGGGTGCTGAAAATGGGGTATATAAATGCAATGAAGAAATGTTTCAGGAAAATGACCTTTCTGGAAAATATGTCAGTCAAGGTAAATGTGACTCCAAAAGACAAATAGTGTATGCTCTCATAAATTCAGATCCTATTTTCAGTGATGTGTGTGTGTGTGTAAAGAGAGAGAGAGAGAGAGAGGGAGAGAGAGAGAGAGAGAGAGAGAGAGAGAGAGAGAGAGAGAGATCGAGAGAGATCAGCAGTCATACATGTGGGAATGAACTCTGAGTAATAAAGGAACCATGGGAGAGTAAAAAGAAGTGCAGAGAAAGGAACATGGGTAATAGAACACATGTCCTATGGATTTGGCAGAATTTATTGGAAGTTGAAGGGTGCAGGTGGGAGGGGGTGATGATGGGAGAAAACAACAAAAATGAATTCTATTTGAAGTGTCATGATACAAGTCATACTTCGTGTACTAGTTGAAAGTAAAAACTAATTTTTAATAGATGGCTTGGAAGAAGAGCTAATAAGCACGTCTAAAATACTCTAGATGAAACCTAATTAGATGTGGTTTTAAGGTAAAACAGGTGTGGGAGAAAGGCGAAGTGAAAGATTTTCAAACTAGGCTTTGAAGGGAGAGACCTCAAGCTTTCTGTGTGAATGTCTAAGAAGATATGGACTGAAAGAACAGACACAACTAAGATCAATTCTGCATTGACATATTCAATTTCTGTTATGTCTCCAACATTCATATGGGACACCAGAGATCAAGCATCTAGACTCAGAATTCAGTTAGAGTCATGGTATATATATATCCTAGTGGATATAATCCTCTTGGGATATTGAATGAGACGAGAAAGTGATTGGGACATAACCTTTTGGGAGTGTGATATTTAAATGAGTCAGGGAGATGAAGTGTCCAGAATCTAAAGAGATCCAGGCTCAGGACAGTCTGTATATAATATGTAAAGTTGATGGAGACCAATTACTGGGCATCTTATTACTGGGCATCTTATGGGTTATTTCCTAGTTCCTGTAAACCTAAGCCAGAAAAGACTGGAGATAATACTGGTGACCACTAATTCTAATTTTCATGAGTGAAACAGTAATATTAGGAGTGGAAAAAAATTTCACAAAGGGTTTTTTTTCAAAATTGTGTAAATTGGTGTAAATGCTCTTAGAGTATTAAAAATGTTAGCAAATGATTTGATAGCTAAATTATTCCTTAGATATAACAGCAAAACTATGACCTACTTATGTCTGTCTATCTATCATCTATCTATCTATCTATCTATCTATCTATCTATCTATCTATCTATCTATCTATCTATCTATCTATCTATGCATTGATCTTGCATTGTTTGGGGATTTGCTTTGCAACTTGCTCATTGCTAAGCATCCACAAGAACAGTATGCAATTGAACAGGCAATTTAATACTTAAGAAGACACTTATTTGTTGAGACCAACTGTGTGAATTATATTCTGTTGTATTCTCCAGGGTGGTTGTATAAAGTCCACAGCTTCTAAATGATAGAGCAAGGTGGAAAGCTAAGTGAGGCCAAACAGAAGAGTGGCTTAATGGATGAACAATGGGGTCAAACATTGTGCTGGAGGATTACGGGCTGCCCCACTCTCTGAGATTTGGACATACCACTGCCTCTTTTCACATTTGTTCTCATCTTTAGAATGTAGCTAATAGTATCTATAACATGAGTGATTGTGAAATCTTCCTGGCACACAACATTACTTTAAATGGATGGATTATTTATTTCTAGTGTTAAAGCTTTAACTCTGGGCTATGGTGATTTCTACATTTTCTAAGAGAATATACTTATTGGGAAGAAAATATATTTAGAGTATTAGCCTACATAAAAATTCAAATAAGTAATTATAAAAAATATATCATATTCAGTGGTCAATTTATGCACTTTTTACTTTGTTTTTATTTTACATAAATTTCCTGAACTACCCAATCTCTTGATAAATATGGACATAAAATGTATTTTACCCAAGTGTAATACAATCATCCATTTATACTTGAATATTAAAAAAAAACAATTTGAAGAAGAGTACAGACAACCAGAGAATTTGGAGTTTAAATTTGAACCAGGAAGTTAAGACGTTGCAAGGCCTGCTAACCAGTTCACTCAATACTAAAGTTTTATGCATTCCAAGATAAAAGAGGCTAAATCAAAATGGTCTCAGGGCTATTGTATGACTCTGAGTAAATGACCATAATCAAAACTGACTTCTAGTAGAAGAAAATAATCGTTTAAAATTTAGACAGGATAGTGTGAAGTACTGGTCCCATTTCTTAACATCAAGGTATTCTGTAGTGCTGGTTCTGCAGAAACATTATCTCTATTTCTTGTATTTGCCATTAAAACAAACAAGGAAAAGGTTGCCTCCTCAAGGGACATTAAAGAGAATTCATGCTGTCATGTCCACCAGGTTTTGGGATGTATGTTCAGTTATAGACGTTTGAGGCAAAACTCAGATGTGGCATTAACCTCGTATCTGGATCCCTGGATCTTCAGAAAGTGTAGAATTTTGCAGGCATTCATATGACATCATTTCAAGATCCCCCTTGACCTTTCAAGGAAAATTAGAAACTAGACTGATTGTCAGTTGAGTCCATTTGAGAGACTCTGAGGTGCCCTGTAGAGCTTGACAGGGGATCTGGCTCTGTTTGATCAACCAGTGAAGCATCCCCTTGAAGTGGGCTGGTGACATGGGGTATTTTCTCTATCTGAGACTGAGGGCATGTTGAAATTAATGAGGCATACCAAACTGATGGAGGGATTAGACAGGCATGCCAGGCATTATACTGAAGCTCAGCAGCCGTGTTGGTGGCCATCTATGATGATAGTCTGCAAGGTGGATACAGGAACCCATGAATTAAGAAGGATGGCTTTCAGGGGCTGAGGCTGGAGGATTATGAAATTGAATCCACCTTGGGCTACGCATCAAGTTCCCAGCAGCTTGGCTATATAATGAGACTTTAATTCTAAGCAAATAAATAGCAAAAAGCAAGCAACAAAAACCAATAGGAATATGCTTTAAAAATGGAAGATGGAGGTATATTTGACTGAGGGAAGCTGGTTGCTTAGCTGCATCAGGGAAGAGCTGGCAAAGTAACAGACAGAAAATTGGAGTAACTGAGAAGCTATAGAACTCACAATACAGTTGGAATAAGAACTTAAGAACTGTGAGCACACGACCTAGCTTAACTTTACTTGAACTAGAGTACTGGGAAATTTGAGCTTGGGGCTACTTTTAATATAAATGAAAGAGAAGGCCTTATAGGTTTTGGTTTAGATGTCAAAGTCAAGTAGCCTCTCATGGAGTTTTTCATGTTAAAAAATGCAGGAATTGTCTTTGTGTGTGAGAGAGTATGCGCATGTTTGGCTGGTGTGTTGAATTGCAGGCAGTTAGCTATGTGTCAAGGTATTCCACTGAATTTTGCATCTGTGGAGACTAAACCCGAAACGAAACCCACTTGATCTATGTCTTTCAAGTCTAAAGGTATGCTCAGGCTGCACACTAGCCAGCCTCGGTTAAGTTCCACTCAGGGGACCTCCATAATGACGCCTATTGAGAAGCTGTGCCCTTATTACTTTGAAACGAACTGCTTCTGAGTGAATTTCGTCAACGCTGCTCTACCAGCGCCGACTCAGTGGGCTCTTGCCTATCATCTAGGGGAAATGTGCTGAAGTCCAGCTCCGGGTCGGATTAGTTGATGTGGGGCCTCTCTGATGCCCTGCCAGATGTCTTTCCCAGCTGACAAAGCTACCCACCTCCTTTTCAATGCTCTCTGTTAAGGCAGAGCTTCCTGCCAGCAGGAGCTGGTCGCTTCGCAATGAGGGCAGCATGCCCTCAATCAGCATTTCGCTTCTTGTGTGAAGACATTCATGGCTGAAACTCCCCCCCGCTTCTCATCTGCCTTCTGTTTTTGGAGTTTCCCAGACGTCATCTGAACTGTTAGGCTTTTGTGTGTGGCCAGTGTAGGGTGTGGGTGGCATGATTGGTTACACAAAAGCAGAGAGACCACTGGGCATGGATCCTGAATGTTTATAGACCTTGTTTCCATAGATTTTCAACTGTCAGGAAGGGGTTTATGTTGCTTGGCATGTATCCTGGAAGATTACATTAGAAAAAGGCCTATGGGACAAACGTTTTTTTCTTCTGGGAAATCACCCAGTGCCATGCTTGGGAACACAATCTCCAGAGCCAGACAGCCTGAGTCAGAGTTTCAATCTCATCAACCACCATGCTGTGACAGAGTGATGGAGAAAGTCTCTAGGTGACAATGGGTTAATTCCACTTTCTCTGTGCATTTCATATTTCTTATTTTTCATGTGAGAATGACAGTAACTTTTTCATAGGATTCTTGTGCAAATTAAAAATGCTCAAAACCATGTCTCGCACTTGGTAAATATACAATTCTTTTCTTCCTCTTTTTCCTTCCCTATTCTCTCTCCCTCCCTCCTTCCTTCCTTTTTCTGTAACCCCAGTCTTGGTATCCAAGACCTCTACTGTTAAGCTTCATCACTACATCTACACGATTATTTAGTAGGTAAATGAGGATCACATTATCTAGAATCAGTAAAACAAAAACTCTGATTATTAGAGGTACTTGAGTATTCTGTCTGACTCCCTACCTCTAATTGGCTCTTCACTGTGATCCAAATACTAGGCCAACTACAGAAAACAAATATGTAGTATTTCCATTTTAGGCATAGTTACAAACTTCCTTACTTGTTTGCTTTTTTGTTCCCCACAGAAACCTTGAGAGCATACATGTGTGTCATGATTGCCATCATGCGCGTTGTTCTCATGAAGCAACATGATGCTAGATAATTTGACAATGATCCCATAGCTAAGAGTAAGACCAGAGTTCGAATTCCGGGAGAATGGTTCCAGAGTCTGTGCTCTCACTAACAGTACACATTGACTCTCATGGATACTATCCTTAGTTCATCATAGTGATAGTATGACAAGGTAATTAATATCATGTTCATTGTATGGAGGATGGAACTAAGGTTCGGAGAAGTTAAGAAGGTTGCCTAAGGCTTCACTGCAAAAATCAAACAAACATACAAACAAACAATAATAACAACAAAAAGAAACAAAAAAAAGCAATGGATAAGTTTGATTCACACAATTATATTTAAAATGTGGAATAAAATTAAGATAAATTGAGGCAATGTGATATCTGTGTACAGAGGAGGTAGAAGGGCCAAGGAGACAGATAACGTATTTGTTATGAGAAATGCTGTGGAATAGTAGGTGGGGATACTTAAGGATTTTCCAAAGTGTGTTGATAAAACCTTATCAAGAAATATTCTCTGCTTTTAGATCGTCTTGCTATCACACTAATTCTGTCTTCTAGGGAAGTACATTTCCTCAAAGGGACTTTAAAAAGCAACAGAGTTATGTTCAAAGTTAGAATCAGTGAAAAAAAACTCTGAGTGCAAAATTGTATAACAACTTCTAGGTAAAAATATTCAGCCATATGGACAAAGTCCCTAGAAGAGAATACAAAGCATGAAACTACTTGCTTTGTTAGCATGGTGACATCATGAACTACAAAACTATTTCCTTTTAGTAATGCTAATATCTGATAACTAAAGAAGACCAGCAAAAAATTCAGCCCACTTTGCTAATTAGTTTTTGCTCAAGGACCCTAGCTCAAGATCATGGGCTTGGTGAACTTGTATGACTTCTAACAACTTTGTGTCCAGGTGAGCCACACACTTCCTGGACTTGCACACAGTGCCTCTTCTGCTTGATTTGTAGGTCCTCTTTGTTCCTTGCTCATCTGCATACTGATCACTATAGATGCTTCCTTTGTCGACCAGCACCAGGCAGTGTTCTCCATTGTCCTCAGCCTCTCTTGTCAATTAAACCCCAGAGAATGCCTTTACCTGTCAAAAATACTTTAATAGTAGAATCATAAAGAGGACAAAAAGAGAGAAGAAATAAAGAAAAAAGATAATGTTTCAATGAATTTATTGTGAACTACTCTCTTCATGCAATTTTCATTTGGAGTTAAAAAAAAATACATTGAGCTGGTTGGTGGTGGCGCACGCCTTTAACCCAACATTCAAGAGGCAGAGGCAGAAGGATCTCTGGGAGTTTGAGGGCAGCGTGGTCTACTAAGCTAGTTTCAGGACAACTAAAACTGTTACACAGAGAAATCCTGTCCCGCAAAAATCAATCAGTCATTCAATAACAAACAAAAACATATCACATGCTGGCTGCAGTGCTGTGTAGTCTGTGTAAATAAAGGCTCACTTTGGTTGTTCTTGTAGATAGCCTTCAGACGTCCTAGACTCTGAGGAAGGACTGACAGTACTCTCCTGGGTTTGCTCTCATTTTTCATGGGGTTATCTTCAGGTTTACATTTTAATAATCCCAATCAACAAAACCTTACCTTGTGATATCTAAAAACAGTATAGAATCCCAGGATTTAGCATCAAGAGCCTCTGGAAGAGGCAGTGATGAGTTCACATGCTCTGTAAGCCTATCGACACAACATTGCTGTAAAACCCAAGACACCTTGCCAGATATTTCTCTTTATTTTATGTTCTGGTTTTCTTTGATATAATCAAATGATTTCAGAATGATGCATGCAAAATAAAGGGAAAGACGAGGGTTTTATTTTCATCACCAGATTTAATAAGTACCCATTCATTTTCATTTTCAAGAGTACTAATGTCCTTGCTCCCAGCTCTGTATAGATGACTTAGGGCGCCTGCCACTCTAGTCCCAGCTTCCTCTTTCAACAAAATGCCTGCATTGCCTGTTTGATTTTTAAATCATTTATCCATTGTTAAAAGTCTGTCTCAAAGATTGAAAATAGAGATGACTCTCACTTCTCCAACGAGGGAACCCACATTCTGGTGTTAGTCGACCAGCCCTTCACTTCTCAGAAATGTAATGAAAGTCATTCTTTGTGTTTCACTTTAATGGGAAAATAAATGGCCCAAAGATCGAAAAATAAATGACATTGAAAGAAAAAGGCAAGACAATTTAAAAGAAAGGAGGAAGAAAGAAAGGAAAGAGCAGTTGTTGGGCATATCCAATTGCTTTAATTTGTGACATTCATTGATATCGTGGCATTTGCTTACCAGATTCTATGGGTCAAATAAATGACTTGTATTGTTTTATATGTAGTTCTCTTATTAAATATCTCTATTTTGACTTCATAGAACTGCTTTCTCTGTAGAAAGATGAACTAACTCTACACCTAGAAAACACATGGCAGTGAGGGTTTAGCCTAACATTCAATACTATTCTCAAGACAGAAGAAATTGTCTCATAGTTAACACTGGTTGACTTATTTCATATATTTTTACATACTTGAGGTTTCTTTTGAGCCTGAGCCTTTGGGAATCCAGAGAAAAGGAAACTGTACTAATGGATGCTTGATACAGTCTGAAGTATGTGAGGACAGTCAATCTCTGGAGGTATTTCAAAGGAAGAGTAGAAAAGAATGTTAATTTCCATGTGAATGTATTCAGAGGTCTCAGCTTTTCAGGTTTTCAAGGTGTAAGAATTAATTATCAGCTTGCAAAAGCAAAGATTATTCATGGTAAGAGCTAGAGCAACCGCAATCCCCTAGGTGTAAAATTCATGAAATTAATATTGAATTGATTAAAGTCGAAAGAAACCTTTTTTGGGGGAGATATCGCAAATTTTCAGAGGTCTGATGTTGCCCTTTGTGAGAACTGTGAACAATATTCCAGGTTCCCACGGACATCTGACCTTACAGGAGAAGTGTTACATGTGCTGGTTCCTAGTAAAAATGCATCAGAAAAGAGGATTTATTTTAGGCCCCAACGTTATTTTTTGAATCTTTAAGCAACTAACTATTCAGGGGATGATGTGACAATACTCTTGCCATTGTCCTTGTTTATCATTAATGTATTTCTGTGAATACATCACAGTGATAGTTCACTGCAAAATGATAGAAATTATTCTGCTTTTCTTATTAATTTGCATCTCTAAAATGATGCTATGTTTAAGAACATATTCTTCTTCTTATAAAGAAATAAACAATCCTCTAGCACCTTTTATTTACCTTTAGTCTGAAAACACTTGGCTGTGTTGCCTAAAGAAGCTACTATGTGAATTCTTGGCAGAAAGTAAGAGAACACAAAAAATCCATAGTCAACATTTGCACCAACTAGAGAAATGATAAGTTACTACCAATGGGGAGGGACACAATCATGAGATTGGATAATTTTGCATATAGAGACATAGTAGGGCTTTAGTGAGACTATAATTTTTTATATTTATGTATTTTCATATATTCATTTTTTCTTTCATCTTAAATATAACGGAGAATATATGTTTGATGTCTTTTATACCAGGTTGACTCTAGAAAGGGTCTTTTTAAAAGGCACAAAATCGTTCTTCTGTTTAATTCTTCTGCTTTGGTTAAAAGGGACTGAGGAAATTGTGTGTTTCTGTGGAGCACATTCAACGCAACTGTGATTTTCTGACATGCTGTCAACTTGCAGTGTGTTTCCTGATGAGTCATTCCACTTGGCTGAGCCTTGGTTTATTCAAAGGCAGAAGGGATGAAGAGATGAATGCACGTTCCTAGAGAACAAAGTGAAGATTTGCCTTCCCATTTTCTTTTGGCAATTGTAATACAGAAGATGAGCATTACGTAATCTCCAAATAACATTTCCCTCTGTTCAGCACAAGTGTGATGCGGGCAGAAGGTCTCACTCTTCCCAGCAAGGCTTCTAAACCCATCATCTACACATCAAGGAGACAGTGGCTTGCGGTTCCAAATTAAAGTTTAAGGAAAATTGCTTAGAATGGAAGATATTTGGGAAAAGACTAGGTATATTAAAATAAAAAAAAAGTAGAAAGGAGGAAGACACAATCATGTCAGTAGCAATGTAGGGCAATTACTGAACTAAGCAAGCAAACTCCAACTAAGTGCATGAAGCTGTTTATACGACCATACAGATTTCTATTTGCTCATAAACTTAGGGACATGGTTGTATTAAATATGAATACACTCCCAGAAGTTTCATCATCTTTGAGTGTAAGCTACTTCTAAGACACTGTCCTGGGTAGTTTTATTGTGAATGTTGCACAAAATGGGTCACCCTAGAAGAGGGAATCTTAGTTGAAGAATTTCCTTTATCATATTGGTTTGTGTGACATTTATTCAATTTTGATTTTTAATTGATATAAGAAGGAACAGTTCACAGTAGACTGGAAGGCTCCTCTGAAGATTGGATCTGAGTTGTCTAAGAAAGCAAGAATAAGCCAGGGAGAAAGTCAGTCTGCAGCATCCCTTCATGTTACTTGCCTTTAGGTTCCTGCCTTGTATTGATATGCCTGACTTTGTACAAAAATGACTGTGACCTTGAAGTATATGATGAAAGAAACCTTTGTCTCCAAAATTGTTGTTGTTTTTTAATCATAGTGTTTACCAGAGCAGCAGAAAAGCAAACTAGGGCAGGTGTTTGGGTACAAATCTTTCTGACCTGTATCTTTGCTTCTTTCCCTGAGATTGAATTTCTAGAATGTTCTCTCACGCTATGGCTGGTGGTACTGATCTCATATTCTGATACTTAGAAGCTGAGGTAGAAAGATCAAATGTTTAAGGCCAGCCTGGGCTACAGACTAAGTTCAAGGCCAGCCTGATACCTTAGGTGATACTCTCAAAATAAAAAAGCTTATTAAATGGAGAGCTTGTAAAATGTGTTCAATTCCCTCTATAGATAAATAGACAAATAAATAGAAGACTATTTCCTGAAGTTCTCAGAATATGTTGAAATTTCACAAATCTTTCTCATCACCACTTTTTTACCATGTTGTTTCTCTCCCCAATTTGCAAACATATTGCCGCATTAAAAGAATTTGTGAAAAGGTTCTTAACTATCACAAACCTCACAGAATTTGGGGGGAATGGCTCAAAGATTTGTGCTTTGATCTAAAATTAGGTTTTATTCCAAAACTTAGATCACTTTTTATAAAGCCATTAACATAGAAAAGGTTCAGTTTCTAAAAATAAATTCTTAAGACATTCATCTGGGAAAAAATGAAAAGCATGTTTCTCTGACTGTCAAGATTTCCAGTGAGAGAAACCACAGGTGACACTATTGTCCCCAAAACATGAAAACAACGTTCTCCTCTAGAGTGGTTTGTTTAGTGAAAGGAAGTTTACACAGCTTGTGGGAAATGAGCTCTAGGACTTGAAGTCATCTGCCAGTCTCTTTTCTGCCTGTTTTGCCTCCCTTTACTTCTCTGGAATAGTTCTAACAATCCAACTCTCTGGTGCCTTTGACATAAAGAATCATAGCACTGAACCTAGCATTGGTGATAGAACTATCTCACACCCATGTCTTTTCTAGGGCTAAATACTATGGTTAAAAACAACAACAAAAATTCAGAAAAAAAGGAAGCAAAAGGAGCAAAAAGAAAATCAAGCCTCCTGTTTGTTTGCTGGTCTTCTTTCAGTGTAAAGAGGGCTGAATTTTGTGTTGAAAATGCATAAAGAGGATGATAATTAAATCTTTTAGGGGATCCAAAGCTCAGCTTTAGACTATGAGTCATATACCCTTAAATGCAATTTTAGAAAGTTAGATTCTTGAAAAATGTGTTAACTTTGTTTTCACATAAATGCAAATAGTCCTCAAAAGCTTATGTGTTGGGGGTGTCTAGCAAAGATTTGGAGATGCTTTTGAAAGCCCTACTTAACACTTCATTCTGGAACCAGGCTCATTTTGTCCTTCAAAGAAGGTAAGGCCGAAGATACAGCAAGGGACGGAGGGATGGGGGCCTAACTAGCCATCTCACCAACCTGATAATCCACAGGACAATAATGTACCAGCCAAGTAACCATTCAAAGAACCAAGAGACTGCCCCAGATAACCCAGACAGCAATTTTTCTCCTTCTTTTCTACAGCTACATAATCAATGTTAACAGCGCCCAGATCAGCTTCGTGATCGCTGCATTGTTAGAAGATTGGTGAAAAAGGCTTCTAGGGTAACAGGTGCAGTCCTGCCCCTGCAAGTACCTCTGGTTGCGTAGTCTTAGACAATGCATTACCCCTCCTTGTTTATCATTGTCCCTTTTTAGTGTGACGAAGTGGGAAAGGACTTGTTAGGTTTTAGGATTTATATAAAGGTCCAACATGACAACCATGTTTATTGGGAAACTGGTAAGAAAGCATATGCCTTTTGTTGAAACTGGGCTTCACTTTATAGTTCAGGCTGGCTTCACAATAATATTGGGTGACCCTATTGCTTCAGTTCACAGGTGCTGGGATTACATGTATAGATAATTAAGTTTGGCAAGAACATTATCAATCTGGGAAGCCTACGTTAGTCTGCATTTTATGCTATATATATTCAAAATAGTAGCTCGTCTTACAAATCGAATAACATGTACAGATACACAGTTTTCTTCGTTGTTCTGTTCTTCCCAAATTTTTGGCTCCCCAAATTGTAATGTCGCCAACTTTGAGTCGTTATGGTTCGGTGCCTTTTCCTTTTGGAATAAGTTATATTTAATCAAACATTATATTTAATCAAACGTTATATTTAATCAAAAGTCCATGCATTCACAAAGGTTGGGAACCAGGCTAGCCTGGTCTACAAAAGCTAGTTCCAGGACAGGAACCAAAAGCTACGGAGAAACCCTGTCTCGAAAACCCCCACCCAAAAAAGTTGGGAAAATTGTGAATGACTCAAAGGGAATTAAAACAAAGGAAACACATTCGATTAAAAATAAAAGAGAAGAAATTTTAGGAGTAATAAATAATACAACTAGCCTTGAACTGACTTAGCCCTCAGGACCAGGATGGGAAGCTCCCAGGAATTTCACTGTTGCCATTTCTGCCAGAAGGATTTTGCCTTATTTTATAACAGTGCATCAGGACTTTGGATTTTTGAGGTCCCTAAGTTCATTTGGATCAGTTCTCATTTGCAGTGATTTTTAAAAATCTAACAGATTAGCAATTTTGTGGCCATTATAATATTTAATAGCTATTATATATGACATTATAAAATAATAATATTAAAGTGTTTTAAAATGGCATATTTTCTTTCATTTTTAATTATCTTCAGGTTTTTTACTAGGCTTCTGGTTATTATGAAAAACAGAGTTAGTGGAAATCTGTGTTTCCTACTTAATTCTGAGTAACAGATTTCAACTGTTTGGATGTGGTGGAATCTTGAAAAGTTAGATTGCTTTTAGAGTTCTGAAAATTCAAAAGTGTCTATATTTCAAATGAGTTTATATTAAAACAATTTCAATTAATCTCAGGTTGAAATTTAATTATATTAGTAGACAATAAATTAACAGTACTGAAGCAATCACCATCCACTGGATGATCTTGAGGCCGTGGATCTTGATGTATCAGTGTTTATGTTTTCTATATGCCAAGAAGAATATATTACAGGAGAAACATAGTATTTTGAGTTACCCAATCACATAATGTTTCTGTAGAAATGACAATTAATTTATGGAAAACATCAGGCAAAGGATCCGGTATTGCGCACCAAGCCAGCATAGTCACACCCTGTGTCTGGCTTCACTACATAGTGCATGACATTTTTTACTCAGGCTGATATTATTTCCCAGGCAGGATCAAGGCAGCTAATTAAACTACAGCGCCAATAAAAGTGGAAAGTTAAAGTCATAGCAGTAGTTGGGGGTGGGTGGAAGGCTTCTCCAAGAATTTAAAGGTAAGATCGTGGGTTCAAGTTCTATTCCACAACTGAAGATCAGAGAAGAAATCTCCCCTAGGTAACACTTTGCCAGGAACTAAGTGACTCAAGGAAAGCCATCAGAAGTATACCTTTGAATGAATTTGCTAAGCTTAACTAACTCTGTTAGTCCTAATTCCATGCTTTTCAAATCATTTTCTAATTATGAATTGGCTTCCTGTTTAGGTCTATGTAAAAAGCTGCATTTAGTTCTTGCACACAGGCTTGGGTACTACCACCTAAAGACATTTTTGCTTTCATTACAAACCAACGAAATGTCTAGAAAGGTGTGCATCCAAACAGACGAGGCTCCCAAAAAGCCAGTACATGCAGTGGACTCAAAAGGGCTAGGACTTCCCACAGGGCAGGGCATCTTGACTTCTCTTAGGACTGGAGAGGGAGGGGGAGTAGGAGGAATGGGAAGAGGCAGAAATTTTTAATTAATAAATAAAAAGAATTTAAGAAGATTGAAAAAAAAAAACAAACCAACAAAATAACATCCTGACATTTTCCATCAGTTTCTTGAGGATGTTTAAGAGAAGCCCTAGTCAGATCTGCTTTCAGTGTGCTGAAAATCTCTCCAGGAAACATCTGACACTAAATTCACTGTATTTGTGAACTGCATGCCTAGGAGCCTTGTGTGGTTCATCCTCTGGCCTACTCATTGAATGACCCATTATTGGAGAGCTATGCAGAACAGACATTCTCCGAGACATTGACAACAATTGCAAGTCAATATGGACACAGATAAGCTTTTTTTGTTGTTCAGAACCACGATGATGATAAAGAATGATAAATATATATATATATAATCATCTCCGGGAAGTGAGCACACTCTTCTCATCTCATGCCACTGAACTTTTCTCTACAATAAAATTTGCTCTCAGTTAAACTTCCTAAACCATTTTGTTAATTCTTGTATGAACTGGATGTGAACTGAGTTATGTTGGTTATAAAATGTAGAATTAATAGTCATGCAGAAACAACTTGTTGTTATTGAATAATGAAGGCATGTTGGGAATTTGGAAAGCAAAGAAATACTTCAAAAGAATATAAATTCTTTGTACATGTAGGTATGTTGTACTCTGTGAAACTTTCTTGTTTCTTGTGAGTAGTGATGTATCTATTATCTCTTGCCAGCATGTTTTGTTATTTTGTAGTATAGACACTTAAATTATGGAGAGAGCTGGGGCTTCAGAAATAGTCATTAAACGGCCAGGTGAGTTAGCTCCACAGTTAATGACATTTGCTGCACAACCCCGGTTCGCTTTGGGTCTCTGGAATCCAGGTAAAGGTGGAAGGAGAGTTCATATAGTTGCCCTCTGCCTTTGACATGCACGCCATGGAATTCACCCTGCCTCCAGCACACACGCATGCACGCACATACATGCACACTTGTATACACCTACATATTAATGAGAAGTAAAAGTTAAAGACATAGTTACAAAACCATGACAGCAAACAGCTCAGTGACAGATAGAGTCTGGTTTGGGTTTATTTACAAGGTAACAGTAACAGGTAATTGAAAGTCTTGTACTAATAGATCTTTCATCGAACTTCCTATGTAAGATTAAGTATTACATTCCCTGAACCAAAAGGGATTTGCTAAGATAGCTTCCTGATACGTGTGAAGTATGTGTTTCTGAACCATGTCTTCCAGTTACTTGAAGAGTCAAGGATCAAAGATTCTCTTCTTCAGAAACACAAAGATATTTCTCCTAACTTATCTTTGTGGGAACCCACTTCACAAGCTTCTCTACTAGGGACTTTAAGGGTCCTCAACTGTTTGCAGTAGATTGTGGTCCACGAATGATTTTATCCTGTCATAGGAACATCAAAGCATGCTTGGCTCCAAAAGATGTGGCCACTGAACCTATGGTGGAGCCCATTTCATGAATTATTCCATGGAATTGCAATGTTTACTACTGTTGACAGTGGATAGAAAATGGCATTTTGGCTAATTCACCTACTTTATTTTTAGCTACTGAATGGATAAAAATTTAGCTCAAACTAAGCATTTCTTTCAATATCTGTAAGAGTAGCAGACTTCACAAAACCTCTTTAACCTCAGAATCTTCATCTGTAGAGATAATACCTTTACCTTCAGTGATGTCAGGACAGATGAGAACATATACACAGGCAAAGAATGAGCCCTAACACTCAGTTCTCTTGCTTCATGTCCCCAAATCTCTGAACCTCAGAAAGTGGTTTGCCCCCATCAGGGTACTATTCTGCCCCATCGAAGGACTTCTTCCCTCTAAGGATGAATATGCTTACAAAAGTATTTTAATGTTTATTTTATGTGAAAAGTCTAAATCTAAAATATAGCAATGACTTTTAAATTATAGACATAAAAGTCTGGAATAGATTATTTATTATTGACAATTAAATTTAATTTTAATCTTAAGATTTTAGGAAGAATGGTCATATGGGGGAAAAGTCTATTACATTGGAATAACTCTTTTTGTCCTAGAATCTTCTAGCTCACAAATCAGAACTGAACTCTTGTCATTCAAGGCTTTTCGAAAACTGATCTTGCTTTACTTCCTCAACATTTAATTCTCTTTATCAATTTCTTGCTTATTCTTAATTTTATACTAATATTGTGCCACTTTTAAGATGTCCTTAATTTTCCTCTGTCTTTTTTCCTTCCTGTCTTCCCTTCTTTCTTTTTATAAGAAGGGATAGATTAATTTGGATTTTCAAATTCAAATTAGATTCAAAATATTCTGCCCAATCCAGTCCCTTCAAAGTCTTTTCCTTTAAGATGCCTGTAAGGACCAGGCATAGAACACTCATTGCTCACCAAAGCATTGGTATCTGAGACCACAGGAGAAGAGGTGGCTAGAGATAAAAGACCAGCGGCGAAGATAATGGACCTTGGTTTCAGATAATCCTACACTGGGCTTTTCATAGTCATATCACCTGGAAGATGTGCTCAGCTAGACTCCTCACAGACTCAGGTGGGTGACAGTGTAGTGAGCCACTGCAAACTCAGTGCTTGGTGCCTTCCAAGAGGGCTGTGTATGCCAATTGTGTTCATGTTATTATTAGTGCAGGCAAGCCACACACAAAAGATGCTCTTCAGTTTTATACAGCATGTGGACTATTAATGGCATAACAATGTCTCCACAAGGTATCAGTTTTCTATTGTCATTGTCATTGTAAGGACTTGGCACAAATTCGGTGAACAAACAAACAAATGGACAAAGAAATGAACAAACCGGTACAAACAGATAGTATTTTCTCCTGCAGTTCTGGAGGTCAGACATCTGAAACGGGGCCAAGGCTACAGTCAAAGCCTCAGCAGGGCTGTTTTTGTTCTGAAGACTGGGGAAAAGGCTGCTCTCTTTTCCCGATGGAGGAAGCTTCTGGCAATCAGTAGTGGATGGCCCCCTCACTCAGCTTTGGTATCTTGTGGCATTTTTTTTTCTCCTGCCTCTGACCTTCTTGTGGTCCCTCCCTAAGAGATGCGTATTGCATTGAGCCCACCTCCATAATCCTTTGTAAGGTTTGTTAATGTTGAAATTACAGCTGTGGTTTCTTTGGTCTCAAATCACTCTCAAGTTTCAGGGATTATATTGTGTTCATTATAAATTAAAAATCTTGTCCTATTTGCAATACTTCTATAGTTTGATACTACTCTCTTATATTCTCTTAATTGTAAAAGCAATTTACTTAGACATGAGTAGTGTCTGGATTTCCCTTTTGTATCCTGTCCAGTTTAACATGGTATCATGTACACATTGTAAACATATTCAAAACCAAACAGAGGGAAAAGATTTCTGATTTAGTCTTTAAAGGAGGTTTGATTTTCAGAAATGAAATGACTCTTCATCCGATATGTATCTATCATATCGGATACCCCATTTATAATCAACACTGTCTGGAAATCTTGCACTTATTTATAAAAAAATAGAAATAGATCATTTTCTATGGCTGCTTCCTTATTCTTATTCACCACAAGTTCAGTGTTTGTTTTTTTGTTTTTTTTTTTTTTAACAGTTCAAGGAAGAAGTAGTAAGTAAGGAAGTAAGGGCAGCAACTAAATAACATTATGGTCTTCTTTATTTTAGGTGACTCGTCCAGGAATCAAGCCAATGAATATTTTTAAGGACTTGATAAACACTGATACAAACCACAATTACAGATGCTCTCTGATTGCAGTAATTAACTTCGTTGTCATGAAAGAGAACCCAGGAACAAGCCTAGCATTGGCAAGAGAGAAGAGTCTGGCTATTTCTCCTTCAATCCATGGAAGACCAACCATTGTGTAGCTCATCAAACTGCAAGCAGGGTCTTGGGATTAGCAATTTTCCCCAGGAAAGCACCAGAATCTGAAAAATGTCCTTTTATTAAGTTTAAAAGAAATACCATAGATCAGTATTTATTCCTTTTTTATATGACTTTTTAATTTTTTATTATCTTTTTTATACTGCCAAGAAAACTTAAAAGGAGTTTTGTTTGTTTGTTTGTTTGGTTTAGTTTATTTATCCTTCAGGCTTTTTGAGAAACACAGTTTCTCTGTGTAGCCTTGGCTGCCCTGGAACTTTGTAGAGCAGACTAACCACGAATTCACAGAGATCCACCTGCCTCAGCTTCATGAGTTGCTGGGATTAAAGGCATATGGCACCATCATCCGACTGTCTTTGTGACCCTCTGAGGATGACTTTGCACTTTACTTTTGAATGAGTTATTTAGTTACTTCATATTAAAGATAATTTCCATTCTTATTCTAAGCATCTAGGTGAAGGACAGATCTCTGGTATGAATCCAAGTTGAATTAACATTGCTCTCGCACAATCCATATTGGCTTAATCACTGCTGCAATCGCTCAGTTGTCTAAAAATCCCATATTATAGAAGTGATTTATGAACCTCATCTAGAATCACTTAAATGAAACAGAGCAACTGTGGTAAAAGGGCAATTATCTCTCATTTCTGTATAATGACTTGAAGACAGCAGCAGAGCTGGGAGCAACATGATCTGGAGATTCAAACCCTACTCATGGTTCATCTTGTACTGTTTGCTGCTCTTGAGTTCAGCATAGTAGTCTATAAAGTTCAATAAGTACTTGTTAGAGGTCCAGTGAGATGGTGAGTAGGTACAGGCACTTGCTGCCTGTTGGTCTAAGATCAACTCCTAGGACCTACAGGCTGAAAAGAGAATCAACTCCTATAAATTGTCTCCCAGTTCTCTCTCTCTCTCTCTCTCTCTCTCTCTCTCTCTCTCTCTCTCTCTCTCTCACACACACACACACACACACACACACACACACACACTCCTCTAAAAAGACAGGAATGTTAATTTAAAAATTAAATACTTGTTGCAATGATGTGAGAGTGTACTTCTCTTACAGTATTTAACTTTCTTCCAGACCCTGTTTTTTTTGCTTTTTCGAGACAGGGTTTCTCTGTGGCTTTGGAGCCTGTCCTGGAACTAGCTCTGTAGACCAGGCTGGTCTCGAACTCACAGAGATCCACCTGGCTCTGTGTCCCGAGTGCTGGGATTAAAGGCATGCGCCACCATCGTCCGGCTTTCGACCCTTTTTTTTCTAATGACATTTCTTGACTACCTATGGGATCTGCCCTAAAATTCTTTTTGGGTTATTACTAACTGTGGTTATGAGGGATTTGGGGTATTTCAAATGTGACTGATATTACTCTGAAAGAACTCTTTGCTCTAACATCACATTCTACTTCTGATAATGAACCTGATGGAGTCCATCTTGAAAACACACCTGTGTCACATATACCTTAGGTCTAGCTTCACTTTTATGAGATGCCAGTTTGATGGCACTGTTGACTGATGTCTAGCACCCGGTGTTTCTTCTTCCAGTCACCTGCTTTCACCAAGTTCTACTTAACCTTAGTCAATTAATACACCTGCATATCTTTAATTTTAAAATGCACTGTTTTACTCACTCAAGTAATACTGAGCAATGTTACTTTTTGACACCCAATACACTGATGTTGTGTATATTATCATAAAAAATGCTCCTGTTTTTACTTAAAAAAATAAAATGCACTGTTTTATTTTAAGTTTCCTTAAATAAAGTTTCCATCTTCCTATTTTCTCTGTTACTACATGAGAGGAGATGGTGGGGAGCACGGAGGCTCTGTACAAAGTTCAAGGGTTTCAAACTGCTACATGCCCCAAGGAAGGCTCTGCTACTTAGCAGTTGTATGCAAAATTCACCTCCTTTTGCAGTCTTGGTGTCCTTCCTTGAAAATAGGTTGTTTTCATTACTCCCTTCTAAGGGTCTTGAGAATAATGAAATGAGAAGATATAGGAAATATGGTGAGTATAACGCTCCATACAGGAGTGCTCCCTGCCGTTACTATCTTCCTCTGTGCCCATCAGCTCTAACTGGGAAGTCACAGGAGAACAGGTGCTATGGGATGGCTTTCAGTAGGCTATGAGTTGCTCTCATTGGTTGATAAGTAAAGCTGCTTTGGCCCATGGTAAGGCAGGATAGAGCCAAGTGGGAAATCCAAGCAGAGCTAGAGGAGAACTGTAAAGTCTGCAAGATGACATACAGCCACCCAAGAAACAACATGTCAGCAGACCAGTCATGCTACAGCCACGTGGCAATACTTATGTTAATATAAATGGGTTAATTTAAATATAACAGTTAGCTAAGTAATAAGGCTGAGACATCAGGCAAACACTTATAATTAATATTAAGATTCTGAGTGGTTATTCAGAAACTGGTAGGTGGGAGAGAAACGACTACTTGCAAACTAGAAATTTGAGAAAATTGAGAGATTTGCTTTGGATCTGTTAACTTTAGGCATGTTCTATACTTCTTTGGCAAGCTTTCTTATAATAATGTTATCTATGCCTGTGTAACAACTCGAAAAATCTTAAGTGGACAAATTTTTATTTTTGAATGCTCTGTCTTTATAGGTATACAGATATGCAAATTGTACACTTGAGGTTTAAGTTTACAGGCATCTATTATTGGCAGCAACTACTTCCAACGATTTAAGAGTCATCTGAAGTTTATAGGAAATAATTTCCCCTTTTGTTCTTAAGGAATTAAGAAACCCCTAGTTAGAAATATGCTGATAGGTGATAAAGAGGGTTTGTTTCTTGATGTAAATCAGTGCTTGCCTCCATTGCTTTTTCTCATTGTTTAATCCTCTCTGCAGGTTGTTGAGTGGCCTCTCCTCTCAGAACAGGCTAACGCACTTCCACTATTTCAACCAAAGCTTCCCATGTTTTGCATCCAAGCTGATCATGTACTTCTGGAAAAAAGGAATCACCTGTTCTGAAATCCCACTATTATCTGATGTGTGCGTATTAGTACCTCGAAGTTTCTCTAAACATTTTATTCTTTAGCATTCCTTACTAAAATTTATTGTGATATGTCCAAAATGTGAGACTTGGATTCCCACTCTGTAATGCTGTACTTCCGTCACATTCAGGCCTTCTCAAACCTGGCTCATGGTGAGTGAGTTATCCTCCCGCTTTTCTGCTAGTTACTTAGGGATACTGGTTGTAGACTTCTCTCAAGGTTATGGATTAGACTTGTATGTTCTACTAGTTACTGAGAGATACCGGTCGTAGACTTCTCTCATGGTTATGGATTAGATTTATATGTTGTGCCATTAATTCGATTTCATTTTGTCTTATAACTAAGACTTATGCTATTAAATGTTTAGAATTATGACTTTATTATATATATGATTTTATATACACAGATTTAAACATTTTATTATTTTAAAACACATTTTTGAATGCTGTAATTTTCCTTTAAAGTATAGTTTGTTCAATATTCACACCGCCATATCATTTTACTTTTGTTAGTATTAACAGCTAGATCTATGGCTCTCCTTTAATTTAATTATGACTGCATTTACTCAAAAGGTTTCTTTTATAAATAGAACGTGGCTACATTTGTTTTTTATATCTGACTTGAAAATTCTATATGTTTATTTTATCCATGGAAGTTTTCCAGTTCTAATGGGATATAATTAGCAGGTAAAAGCTGTTCATATTCAAGATATAAGTGTAATTTTTAAAATATATTTACCTGTATTGAAATGTATTAAATTTTGGTGAAAAGTTGAATCCATTGACAATAAATATTACTGATTCATCTCATATAAGTGTATCTTCTTGCTATTATTAGTAATGTTTCTATTGTTTAAATTTTATTTCCCCTCTTCTAGGGAAACAAATTTTATTCCGTTTTAAAGTTCCCTTGAAATTTTGATTTCATTTCCTCTTGCTCCCATTATTGGCTGTGATAACTCTTGCTGCTTCCTGAACATGCAAAGCGGTCAATGATCATTAAATTCATTGCTCATTAAACATTCATTGATCTCCTTAAACCATTGTGGTTCAGTTGCACAAATATTTTGTAAATCCCACGAGAGATTATTTATTTTTGTTTTAATAGTCAGTCTGCATCCAGTTATCCTAAAAGTTACACTTCTCCTGACCTTTCCAGCCCCCAAGGTTTGTGTCCCTGCTAAGCTGTTTTACTTTAGCCTTCAGGAGTGCTTTGAAAGTATCTGAAAGTATTTGAAAGTTTTTATACAGAAGTCTGCTGCAAAAAATAATTCGCAGTTCTTGTTTTACTGAAAAATATCTATTTTGCTTTCTTTGGCCTGAGAAGTATTTTTACTTCCTACAGAATCCCAGGTAAGCTGTTCTTCTTCTGTGAGGACCTGCATGTCAGTTCATTGTTCTCTTGTCCCCGTATTTGTGTTGGAAGAGTTGTCAGCTTATCTTCTCTTTCTCTGAAGATAATGAGAACCCTGGGTACATTTGCTCACACCCAGCTAAGGGCTCTGTGAATGGGGAACCTTGCCATTGGGCCAGAGACTTTTCAAATAGTCTTCTTCATTTTTAGTGTTGTTGGTATAGTGTCTAAGTGTGGTGCTGGCAATATGTAGTGTTGTTGATATAGTGTCTAAGTGTGGTGTTGGCCATATGTGGTGTGTGTGGTATAGTATCTAAGTGTGGTATTGTTCATATGTAGTGCTGTTGGTATAGTGTCTAAGTGTGGTGTTGGCCATATGTGGTGTGTGTGGTATAGTGTCTAAGTGTGGTATTGGCCATATGTGGTGTGTGTGGTATAGTGTCTAAGTGTGGTATTAGCCATATGTAGTATGTGTGATATAGTGCCTAAGTGTGGTGTTGGCCATATATAGTGTGTGTAGTATTTGTAGTTGGTTTAAAATCTTAAATACATATCATTAAATATTTTTTATCATTGTTAGAGATGCCCTGGCTAGTACTTTAAAAATATTTATATTGTATCACTTTTTCTCCTTTACTCCCCTCCCACTCCCTCCCTTCCTTTTATTCCCTCCACCTTCCTGCCCCCATTCACTCCTCAGAGAGGGTTAGGCACATTGCTTTGGGGAAGGTCCAAGTCCCTCCCTACTATAATATCTAGGCTAAGCAATGTATCCATCTAAAGAGAATGGGTTCCCAAAAAGCCAGTACAAACAGTAGGGATAAATCCTGGTCCCACTACCAGTGGCCCCTTAGTCTGCTCCAGCCATGCAACTGTCAACCACTTTTGGAGGGTCTAGTTTGGTCCTATGATGGTTCCTTCCCTGTCCGGCTGGAGTTGGTGAGCTCCCATTAGCTGAGATAAACTGTTTCAGTGGATGGACCCATCAAGATCTTGACCTCTTTGCTGATATTCTCACTCCTCCCACTCTTCAAGTGGGCTGATTTCCTTTACTTTCAGTACTCTGGGTACATGTATTTAAACCTTTTTATCAAATCACATGTGTTCCCCTATGTTTCTTTCTTTTTAGTTATGACGTCAACCTAGGTATATTTATTGACATATTTTAATTCGTCAGGTCTTCTATTCCGATGTCTAATATGTGATTAAACCATTTTACTAAATTACTTGAAATTTTTTGAAATTAAAATGCTATACTTATATTTCCCTTCCCTTTCCTCCTTCTAACCTTTCCCATGCCACCTTCACTTCTGCTCTTGAATTTATGGCCTCTACTTCTTTAATTGTCCCTGAGTTTATAAATTTGACCTACCAGACTGGAAAGATGGCTCAGCCATTAAAGGCTAGGCTCACAACCAAAACTATAAATATGACCTACTGAGTTTGTAAAATGTTATGATTTCCAGGCTTATTATGTAATAAGATTAGCAATCAAGTTAATATATATTTTCTTCAGTTGAAGAAATTCAGTTTGGTGCTTTTATAGATTCTATCAGAAATGTCCATTATTCTACTTACTTGAATAGATTAATCATGCCCATTTAAAATCCTTACATTAAATTTTTGATGTATGAGATACTTTGTTTCCAGTTTCTAAATTTTATGTTTCCTCTGTTGAATTTTTCCCTCAGTGAGTTGGTTCAATTTTAGCAAGACTTGCGCTTGGAAAGAGGAAAAATAGTGAACACACTCAGGTGTAGATTTTCTTTTGCTGCTCAGGCAGGGGACACTTGGCTGTCTTGATCTTTTGGCTGATTGTTCTTAGCCTACAGTTGAGTTCCACTTTATCTGAGTTGCTCTACCCTCAAGGGAAGTTTTATGGGTTTTTACACCAAAGCTGGTGGCATTTACCAAATTGCTGCAATTTTGAGGGACTCAAACATAAGTGTTCATTTTCTAGTACTAAACCTTTCTAGAAAATCTTAGCTCGCCCCCTGCCCCTTAAACTGCTTTCAATTTAACACATGAACCACTTATCAGACAAATTGGAACCCCGTTTTTAGGATTCTTGGCCTGGTTTCCTTTCTTCTTCAGTTTTGCTTCTTAATTTGTAGCTTTTCTAGATGCCATGAATTCTGTCTTGTGTGTCTGGGGATACAGTGGCCCTTCGTTCTGTTCCAGGGGCATTCCATACCTACCCAAGGCAAACTGGGGGAGACTTCAAAACAGAGACATTCCCTGTCTGGAAAGAAGCAAAGACTCTCACATTGCTACTTGCCTTGGTTGTTCTTCAAATACTAACTTTTTCTCAGAGAGTTCAAATAGTTGTTTTCTCTATTTTGTTCAGGGTTTGAAGGCTTGCCTGGTATGCCTGGCCTGCCTGTTGTTGAAGCTGACAGCAGTGCCCTTTCCTGCCCAGTGGCTGCTCCGCTGTTTCATTTGCATTCCTGCATTCAATTCCACAGCTGTTTTTGAAGCAGTCAGTCTCCTTTGTAGATGTGAAAACTGAGGCTAGAAGGGATAACAAGAAGCTAATCTAATAATGCTGTTTATTCAGCTGCTTGACATTGAGATGACAAAATGCTGTATTCTAAGCAAATGACACAGGCAATGTGGGAGGGGAAAGTAAAGGAGACCTGGTCTTGTTTTACCAGGATATCAAGACTTCCTTTGGATTTCTTCTTCTTTCTACAACTAGAAATTGATCCTAGTAAGTCCTACTCTCTACTGACATAGAACAGCAGTAACAAAGCAAAGTGCATTTATTACTTTCCCTAGATTTACATAGGAAAAGTTTTGAAATAATATATGTCATACTTTTTCGTTTGCTCTAACTGGTAAATTAGATTAAATTTTCAGATCACTCAATATCTTAAGGCATTTTTTATTTTATTTTATGGATTTCCCAAATTTAGACTAGAACTATAAACAATCTGAGATGATTTAAATATTGCGAAGCCCAAGCTAGGAAAGCTTTCCACCACAAGAAGACCACTTTCCCCATTCTGAACCTTACATCCCTTCTCAGAGCAGTTGGTAGCATTACTTAAAGGATGAGAAAACAGAGGCACAGAGAAGTTTAATAAATTACAAAGGGGTCACGAGGCCAGAAAATACCAGAGGTAGGGTTTATAAATAGAACATGTAGGTCTTCATGCTAGATGTATACTAACAATCTGCGAAAACTTGTTTAGCCTGAATTCTTGAGGATGGGGCATCATTCATTCATTCACTAAGTTATCACCATCATCATATTTTCTACTTTATTACTAGTTACCCTTTTGTTCTAAACCAGCAATCCATTTCATAAGAATTCCTCAGAAACTTCTGAAAAAGAAGTATCAAAATGAGGTTATAGCTAGGAACTTGAGGTAACGTTTGAAGGAAAAACGGGAAAATATGGGTGTGGGATAATATTAGCTGTATAAAAACTAAAAAGTTAAGAATCACAAAGTAATCTGGAAACCATTATGAAAGCACATTGCCTTCTGACCATTTATTTATTCATTAGTTCATTTTACCCAGGGAATAAGTGTTACACAGTGCTGTTGGGAAGAAAAGTCGCCATTACTGACTATTTGCAATTGCCCAAATAATGTATTCAGCAATTTATAAGCATGACCATGTTTAATATTCACAATGCCCTCTGAACAGTATGCTATTATTCCTATTTAGCTGAAGAAACTGTGATTTAGTGGACATTAATAATCTGTGTATTGTCAGATAGATGCAAATGGTTGAGATGGTTTTCTTGCCCAGGACTTTGTAGGTCCCGGGACATGACATTGTCATGGGGCGTTGGTCCAGAAACTGGAGGGAGGGTGCCAGTCTCTGTAAGCTTAGCTTGAAGTGTGGGACTACACTGAACATTGCAATCTGGCAGGCGAGATAAGAAAACAAGTATAAATCCTATGGTGAGAAAGGATGCAGAACATATCGAAACTGAGATGAAGTATTTAGATCTTCAAAGGGAGAGATTATGTCTAGCCATGATAATTAAAGTTCTGAGGGAGAAGCAGGAAAGAACCAATAGATGCAATAGAAGCTATAAACCATGCTCATGTTTTCACACAACAGCCGCTACAGTCTCACTTTTCTGCTTGTGATGGAAATGGTCATTCTCCTCTCCAAGCTCCTAAGCATCTATCTGAACTCTCCTATGAAGGGTGTCTGTCACTTTCCATCTCATGCTATGATTATATATGTCATGCTTTCTCAGTGGCCACTTAGCAAACACAGACTTATACTTGTCAGGGGATTCCTATGTAGGCATGGTGCCTATAACATAATAGTTGTGTTTATCGGTCCCTTTTCCTTTAATATCTCTTCTACTATTTTTCTGGTCTTTTTTTTTTTTTTTTTTTTTTTTTTTTTAGTACGCTCATCAATCTCCTCAGGTTAGACAATGGCATCCTTAGCCTACATCACACTGACGTGTGGAAAGCTATAGAAGTATTTTTTTAGATTAATGATTGATGTGGGAAGTCCCAACCCACTGTAGGTATTCCCACCCTTGGGCAGGTGGTTGTGGCATATATAACGAAGTGAACTGAAGAAGCCATGGGAGCAAGTCAGTGGACAGCATTCCTTCATGGTCCCTGTTTCTGTTTCAGACTCCACGTTCTTGTCTTTAGTTCCTATCCTGACTTTCCTTGGTGATGTCCTGCGAACCCTTTCCTCCTCAAATACATAGACCATTTTCTTCTTGTTTTTGGACATGGTTTTTATCATAGCTAAAGATAGCAAGCTAAGACAATTGCTTGAGATTTATTTGCTTCCAGTCTCTTGCCCAGTGTAATTTTTATTTTTAAGTACAAATCTGAAAAACCCCTCCCAGCTAATATCTTGGCTCTTTAGTGCTATAGGATAAGAACGGAACCTTCCTGTTTGGAAAATAAAGACAAGTTCTTTTCTCCTACAAGCTACCGTTTGTCTTTGTTTCAGACCAATACTGTAGCCACATTGAATTGTGGTTCTCTATTTCTGGACTTCCCAGCTCCTCATCCCACTTGGAATATCAATTGTTTTTCTTCCTTTATTTGGTCAAGGCAGCCTTCAATAGCAAGTTTTTAAATCATCCCTTTTCAAAAAACTGTCATGACATTTCTCCCACTTGTGACTAGATGCGTTCTTTCTCATATGCTGTGACAACCCTCTGAATTTACCTCCTTATCACCGCTCTTACAACACTTGAGTCTAATGTTTTTTTTTTTGTTTGTTTGTTTTTTTTTTTTTTTTTTGCTTATCTTTCGTTCCTAATGCTCACTTCTCTGTGAGGATTTTGAAAGACAAAACTCTTGCTTTCTCAGTCGGCTACAATGGCTAGCTTGTTCCCTGACAGCTTGCAGGGGCTCAATGACTACTGAATGAATGGATGAAGAACACTTGACAAGCAGCTAAAGAGGCTCAGAATGAAGAACTCACTTCAAGAAACTTGAATTTGGCACAGTTAGGAGATAATGCTTTTCTAGATTTTTCTATGGCAATATGACTTTTCTTGCCTAATCCTAAGTACTACTTCTCCAGAGTTTTCCCATAACAAAACACCACTAGTATACACCAAAACATAACCTAAACTGCAGGTGACAAGCAGTATGTACTAACCCGAGTCTGGTGCTCATCACTTTCTTCATAGCCCCTTTTCTTTTATTGGCTACCTCAACTTGGAGAGCCACAAATTGCAGGTTGAGTTCTGTGATGACAGTCACAAAAAAGGATGTGTTCATACTTGTACCTGATTATGACAGGCACGATACTTTATTTCTGTAGTGTTTTGTGACACCAGATACCAAATTTTCATTTTTTAAACTTTTTTTTATTATTATCTGCGATAGACAAATGAAAAATAACTAGATTGTATTATATTTAATTTGTATACAATATGTCTATCTGATAGCATGATATTCTGTTTGGAAAATGCAGGACTTGGAAGTTAGAGTTGTTTAATCATGCTTGATTATTCTGAAATTCTGCATTTTTAGAATAAACAAGGGACTCTAGCTAGCATTAAGAAGCTGACAGTTGAAACCGTGAACGCCATCAGGCTGGATGAGAGCTTTGCACAGCATCTCTGATCTACATTATTTCCTGTCTTAGTGCCTGTGATTCTTCACTTCTGATGCAGGGTTCTAAGTTACACATCGCCTACATATCACAGGACTTTTTTTCCTCAGGAAAGTAACCTGTATTTCTACTTTTATGTAGGTTGTTATTTCTTTGAAATGCAGGGCTACTTTAACACTCACTTCGTCTGATTCAGTGTTTCTGTGCCGGTCTAAATATAAGGTGAGACCAGAGGGTAGACTTAAGTCAGAGGACGTGCAGGTAAAGTGTTACTCTAGAATGAAGAATGAACCAGGAACACTGCATTTCCTCGGGCATGTCTTAGACGTGGGGCCATTACTCCATTTGCTCTGGCTCACCACCTGCTGTTGCCATTATTCCCTAACCCACATCACTCCTGGCTACCAAAAACTCTGCTAAATTAAAAATGAAGCCATTGATAAATAATGTAGATACATAGAAAAAAAGGAGTATATTCATTCTTTATTCATGGCAGGATGCATTAATGTCTAATTCTTTCTGTTTATTTCTGTTCATGTGACATAGTATAGGAAAGGCTTAGAGAAAAAATGTAAACAAAGTTTAATATCTTTTAGTCTTAGGAAATGATGAGATATTAAATCAATGTAGCTAGATCAGTTTTCTTGACCAGGGTGTAGAGACCACCGATATTCTGGTGTCATTCCCTAAATTTTGCAGAAAAACTTTACATACTCTTGGAGCTTCTCTGTTAGCTTTACATATACACTTTTTTTGAAAATACTGGGAAGAGAAATCTCTCTCTCTCTCTCTCTCTCTCTCTCTCTCTCTCTCTCTCTGTTTCTCTCTCTCTCTGTTTCTCTCTCTCCGTGTGTGTGTGCGCTCGTGTGCACGCGCGAAAGTGAACCTTACAAGAAGATTATGTGAATTTGATGCTTTAAAGTTTAGTTGATCATTGAGCCATATTGTCTATTAAGACTGTGAGTTGGCAACAATATGCTTGCCTAAACAAAACCTGCATAATGACCACAAAGGATGCCAACATGGGTAAGAAAAATGTCACCAGGCCCCATCCATTAACGAAGAGCTACAGGTGCAAGAGAGAGGGTTGGTTTTCAAAGTGAGCCCTCTGACAAGTCATGTGATTCCAATGGGTGAGCTCTAAGCATGCATACATAGGACAGCACTAAATGGCGTTAGTGGGTTAGATTTGCATGTTTGAAACTATAGCTATTAAAGAAAAGGTCATGAAGTTGAGAGGGAGTGGGGAGGCACGGGAGAGGTTTGAGTGGTGAGGTTGGGATGGGAAAGTGGTAAGCACAAGGCTTACATAAATCTTATCAAAGAAGAAGGAGGAGAAGAGGAAGAAAACTGGTTTGGAGGGGACCCTAAGCAGAGGATGGGGAATCCTCATTGTCTCTTGATCTGGTGAACGAATGAGTCATTATATACGGGAACTGTGAAGGGTCAAAGGAAAGGATCCATAAATGGTGTTTGCATTTTGTTTTTTAAGTTTAGCTCATGGCTAGCTAGAGGCCTCAGAATGTGAAGGCCTTTGCTGCCAATTTCTGATGCCCTCAGTTTAATCTCCAATACCTGCATGGTGGAATGAGAGAACTGATTACCAAACGTTGTCCTCTGACCTCTACAAGTGGGCCAAGGAATGAGTGAGCCTAATACATGCACGCAAATTCACACATACAAAATAAATAAATAAAATGTAATAATATATGAAGTTTAGCTTGTTCCTCAGAATACATGAACATGAAAAGGCCAAGGGCAGGGCTTAGGCCAGTTATATGAACTGAGTACCTTGGGTTTTTCATTTATATAGTCCTAGTACTCATTGTGATCATTCTTCCGGAATTATTTTGTAGTTATTTATTCATTAAAGTCCTTCTTCCATCCAAACTATATTAAAAAGTTCTATGGAAAAAGTACATTGCCAAATACTATTTATGGTGGAATGCACTGCCTTGAGAACAGACTACCCAATGGACCAAGGCAGACACATGGAAATAAGAATTATTCCATTCAAATATTATTTATGGTGGAATACACCGCCTTGAGAAGAGACTGCCCAATGGACCAATGTAAGCACATGGAAACAAGAAGTGTTCCATCCTTTTGGAGGTATTGTGAATAAAATCAGTAGCCAATGTAGCCAATGAGACAAAATATGTTGTTGCAGTTAAGATAACTCTTTGAAATATTTTCTTTCAAAAAGACCAAGTGATGTTTTGAATAAGAAGTCCCCTGTAGTCTCGTATGTTTGATCACTATGTTCCCGGTTGGTGGCACTGTTTGGGAAGATCACAGAATCTTTAGGAGGAAGTATAAGTATATAGCTGGTGGGGGTGGGGAGTGAGCACTAAGGTGTTATAGTCTAGTCCAGTTCTCTCCCTCTTTTCTCTGTGTGGATTACATTGTGATTAGCCAGTTTCCGGCTCTTCAGTCATGCTTTCCGTGACCATTGCCATGTTTCCCTGCCCACAATGGATTCTCTCACTCTGTAAAGGTAAGATAAAAGACGCTTTTACTTCCCTACCGTGTTTTGGGAGATATTTTCTCACAACATAGAAGATTAACTAATAGAGCTATCTGCATGGTAGTCTGCATGGTTTGTGGGTCCCATATTCTATATGATCATTGTTGGCGATATCCTGAGTTGTCTCTGCATTTCAAAATGTGGCATGGAAAATTGCTCATAAAACTGCTTCCCTTCTTTTATACACTGAATTTCTGTTGGTGAATCTTAAGACCACATTTTGATTTTCTTTCTCTTCAGTGGGAATATAATTTCCTAAGGAACAGGGTGATTTATTCCTCTGAGGGAAAATTAAAGAAAAGAAAGTTCACATTGAACACATTTTGTTTTAAATACGTGCTTCGAGTAAATAAACTGGAGATAAATTTGTTCGTGTCGGTTAGCTCGATCCAGCCACAAAAATAATGCTTCCTTTCTTTAGATATGTTTGTCCCCCTTAGTGAAATAAGTCAATTAACTAATTAAAGCTGAGATTCTCCTTCAGGAAAATAAAGTAGACATTAGGGGAGAAAGGACCCAGGAGAAAGTTTCTCAGTTTCTGCTGGGTAAGGTTAGGAGGAAGTGGTGGGTTGAGGAGGACAGGAGCAGAAACGTCAGTGGACACCTGGCGTGTTATCTCAGCTACTGCTGTCAAGCTCCTCTTAGTGAGATTGAGGAGATTGCTTACCATTTTTAAAATGTGTGTTGTTTTCTATTTCAATTTTATTTTTTCATCTGAGTGAGGTAAATTTAGATAAACTGGAGCATCTCCCCTTCATGTTTAGACCCTCTAGACAACTTGGTGTGATCACCCAAAACCAACTTGGACTACGTTCAACTTAAAGATAACCAAAATCTCTAAGTCTTTCATGGGAAACACTACGAAGATAGTACTGTTATATTTGTTAAACATTTCTAAGGTGGTTCAGTTATTTATGTATAATGAAGACACTTGTATATGCTTTATAGTATAATTATTCTACCTGGAATGTTTCAGGACCTACGCTCATTCATGAAGTATATTTTCTTTCACCAATTGATAACATCTGTAGATATGACATGCCTGCCACTTCCATATTCATCACTGTGTTGATAAAGAGGGCAGACAAGGGATCAAAGCCTCATGCCAAATAATTCCAAAGAATTAGATGAATCAAGAGTCTCATGACATATTAATCAATAATCAATACAGTACGAACTGTTCATGCAACCATTAATACGGCTTCTATCCACAGTTCCAGCTTGTTCACAGTGATAAGATGTTTAAAACCTCATGAAATCAAGAAAACTATTTCTCACCACGGAAGTTCAGAATTAGAAAGAGCTCAGAAACCACGGGCCACATATGTCTTCCCTCATATTGATCTACTATCTGATAACCGTATCAAGAAGGTAGGAGTGCCTTACACTGAAATGCTGACACAAGAGCTATATCACCTTTTAGGGGTCACAATCTCCTTAGAGGCTCATTCTAGAAACAGCTTAGATCAGTGCATAACACTTTTCAGAAAACATTTTTTGCCCTTGTTGTAAAAATAGATAAGTACTTGTTTGTGTCCAGATTTTTTTTTCTGTTTTTGAGACAAACTCTTGTGTAGACCTCCAATTTGCTATATTGCCAAGCTTGGCTTTGCATTCCTGATCTTTCCAACTCTCCCCCGTGCCCCATGCTGATGATGCCTGCAGCATCACTATGTCTGGTTCCTAATTGCTGTGATTTCTCAGAGATGATGTCTGAAATGTTGTGATTAAACCAGAAAGCTCCCACTGGACATTGGACTCTAGTTGTTTGCACTTGGAGATGGAATACTAAAACAAGAACTCTCTGGTCACACTATTAGACACCCTGGAGTTACCTTTGGCCATGTGCCATCCTTCTTAGGCAGTATCAGCATGACTGTCCCTGTTTTTTTTTAAATGGGTATAGCCCATCCTTTTATTCTTATTTTAAACAAAGCTTAAACCTTTATTTTCATCTATCTACTTAGTATCATTTATAAGCCTGAGTTATTGCTTCTGCATTTCTAGAAAAGTTTGTGCCAGTTCTGTATTCCATTCATATATATTCTTTTTCATACCCTTTGTGCATGGCGTTTAAGATGCATCTTATCGCTTATAAACAGAATATTTAGTGAAAAAAACTTAAAAGCTAGAGGACAGCTTAAACACCAAAGCAAAAATCAGCTATAATCCCACCATTTGAAGTACTAAATATTCATATTTTAATATATTTCACTGCCATGGCTAGGTATTTTAAAACTGGAATTTATATTCATATCATATAATATCTATATCATGGATCCTGTCTGGTTAGAAAACATGTCATGCAATAAAATTTCAACATATTGAGAATGTGTGTGTGTGTGTGTGTGTGTGTGTGTGTGTGTGTGTGTGAGCAAGCACAGGGGTGCATGTGTGCTTGTGCATGTTCGTGTGTGCGTATGTGTGTGTTTTCAGTGCTGGGAGGTAAACCTCAGGCTTCTCTCAAGCATACTAGGCAGGTCTTTACAACTAAGCACTTTCTTCATCTGAAAATACATTTTGATATGTATTAGAAAATAATCTCTTTTGGGGACAGTTTGGGCATTTATAATATTTTTATGAATATAATTATATTGAATATTCTTAGGCTTAAAAGCTCACTTTATAAAGAGTCTCCCTTCCCAATACAACAGTTTATTTAAGTAAATTTTGTATATATACCATTTTGGGGTTTTATTCTTTGAAAATTTCATATGTTAATATAATGTATTCTAGTTTATTTGGATAATTTTGCTCTTTCTCGTGGGATCATTGAATAGTATATGTGATCACAGTTTACTTTGAGAGTTTCCTGTCCTTTGGGAGTCATTTTGCTGCTGTTGTTCCTTGTAAAAGTTACTGTTCTACTTCTCAGAAATTTTAGAAATCATTCCCAAATTAGAGTATATTTATCTGGCTAAATGAGATGTTTACTTTTTGTTCGTCCATTCATCAACTTTCAGCCTGTTCCTCCTTCTCAAACATATTGGAAAAAGCAGAATATTCAGAATTCATAAAGACATTAACAATTGCCTTTTATCATATCCATCTGTCATTTAAGTATGTTAATTTTCAAAGTGTTCTAACAGAGCAAATTAATAGGAGGGTGATATGTCTTACACAGGTCTGATAGGAGAATGTGCTCAAAACTTCCAGAAAGCCAACAAGGCAAAGAGTTATCTGTGACGAGAAAGAGTGTTTTGCTTAGGGGTTGAGAATAGATTCTCAAGGATGGTACAGACAGTACCACATTGGTTGGTTTACCAGTTTAAGCAGCTTTAGATGACAGCTCCATTTCTTTCTCCTAAAAGACAGTCGTCATGGTGCTAAAGTAATTGTGCATAAGACAGGAATCTTCTTTAAATTATGGCCCTTAATGGTAAGTGAAGAGTCAGTGGAATTCCTCTATGTGGGGAATGATAGCGTGGGATGGTAAAAGCTCAGGGATAGTAAGTGGGAAGATGCTTGAAGTTCTGACTAGTAACATCTACACTGAATGTACTATTGCTGTGATAAAACACCATTAACAAAGTAACTTGGGAAGGAACAGGTTTATTCAGCTTACACGTTCACATCATTTTTCATCACTGAAGGGAGTCAGGACAGGAACTCAAACAGGGCAGGATCCTAGAGGCAGCGGCTGATGCAGAAATCATAGAGGGCTGCTACTTACTGGATTGATCCACATGGCTTGCTCAGCCTGCCTTCTTATAGAATCCAGGACCACCAGCCTAGGGATGAGCACATCCCGATCAATAGAAAATGTCCTATAGACGTGGTACAGCCCGATCTTATGGAAGCATTTGCTCAATTGACGCTCCATCCTCTCAAATGACTGTAGCTTGAATCAAGTTGATCTAAAACTAGCCAGCACACTGGGCTCTGGGATCCTGGTGGTTCTGCAGTTGCTGTACATGGTCTGGTACAAGACTGACTTAAAGATCATATAAGTTTAAGAGTCATTCTGAAAGTCTTGGTGAATACTGCTACAAAGTGCTAAATGCAAGAATATCCCCAAAGAAGTCATGATTGTGTTTAACACCAATATTAGCATCCATTGGCATCTGTTTTACAGACTCATATCTACAGACGAGAAGCTTTGCTATTATGTAATGAGTTTCCTATATTAGGATCTAGTTGAAAAGTTTTATTCATATGTTTCATCTAAAAACATATGCCCACATTATTATCTACCTCCCAGTGTCATTTCTAGATGTCTTTTTATGTTTACCCAAATAAACTTGCTATCATTATGTCTATGACTTTCTTCATATTTTTAAAGAGAAGGTAATCTTATCCATTTAATTTTTACAAGGTATATTTTTTAACTTACATGTTTTATTATTAATTACACAATTAAAGTTAGAACATACTTATGAGATTATATTTGCTTTAACGTATAATATTTGTTACATTTTTTTCTGCCTTTGTAGGCTGATGGGATTATGTGCTTCTTTTATTGTCCCTATTATTTCTTACGGTTAGTGTTCAATATTCTGTTTTCCAAAGTATTTAATTCTATGTTTTATTTGGGGCATGCTTCTCTATTTTCCAAATTTTAATCTAAAATCTTTTTAATCAGATAAGCAAGTCTTTTAAGAGACATTTTTTTCCAGGTTCTTCTGAGATGCACTTTATCTCTTGCCAGAAGCTGCATCAGATCCTTTGGTAATCTTTACAGAATTTCTTGGCGTGGGATCATATAAACATATTGATGAAATTCATGTAGCTTCTACTGAGTGCTTTAGCTTGGAGAAAAAGTGCCCAAGACTTAAGAGTTGCTTTTTTGTTTTTGTTTATACTTTCCACTAATGGAATGATAAATATGGAATACAGTCATGGTCTTCTTTTCATATTCCAGATATTATTTATTGATTTTGTCTTTTTTTTCTTGTCTCTAATATCTTTCCCAATCTGGAAGGAATTAATGGGATAAAAGTATATTTTTAATTAAAAGAAATTTAATTATTATTTTATTAAAAAGTAAATGAATTTTTTGGTATTTTTATTTCTCAATCATATTTGAGTGAGAAAAATATGAGAAAAGTTGGTCTTTTGAAAAATTAAACATATATCATGCTTCTTTGAACAAGAAAGATATTGGCTTATTTTCTTTCAATTTGTCTATATCCAGAAATTGGAGAAACCAACCCTGGGATTCAGTATAAATGGCATTCTATTTATGTGTAGTAACTTAACATGATGGCTTATAATATTCATTTTGATTTCTAGCTTTGCCTACCAGCCATTGAGTCATGTCAAGCGTGACTTCAGCTGTAGAACTGGGGGACTGTGTTGGGGTACTTTGCTAGAACTACTCGTAGACTATTAGCTTTTTTGCACATGGTTTTGATGGACTGTTTCTCAGTATGTGGTTGCTTAAGTTGTTAACTCTGGGCTGTCTTGAGGTTTTCAGCGTGGGCAGATAGAGCACCCTGAAAGCAGGAATATAGTATATTCCTTAACCACTTACAATTGAGCATCAGTGTCTTTTCGTGGTATGCTATGAAGGGTGTTCTAGATCCAAATCCTACTTGAATGCAATGGTATCTTTCCAGATAGGACTATAGATCCTTTATCTAACAACTATCAGACCCTCTTGCTTCCATAATAAGACCTGAATATGAAGAATACCATGGATTCAAAGTTATACTTTGAGACTTCAGGCATAGTGTACTAAAAGAATTGTTGTTACCCTAGTTACATAATTAATCAAGTAATACATTTCCCCCAATAAGCCTATAGTTATTTGTATAAATAGGAACAAAGTAATATGATAAAAATAGTATAATGATATGGTGGTTTGAATAAAAGTGTTCCCCATAGGCTCATATATTTGAAAGCTTAGTCCCCTTGGGATGGAACTATTTGAGAAGGATTAAGAGATGTGTTCTTGTTGGAATAGGTGTGACCTTGTTGGAGCAAGTATTTCAAAAGCCCATGTAAGGCCAAGTCTTTATCTTAGCCTTTGGATCAAGATATAGCTCTAAGATACTTCTCCAGCACATCTACCTACTGTCATGTTTCCTGCCTCCATGCTCTCTACCATGATGATAATGGATGAATTCTCTGAAACCTTAAGGTAGCCCCCAATAAATGCTTTCCTTTAGAAGAGTTGCCTTGGTTATAGCAACTTCTTCATAGCAATAAAACAGTGAGTAATACAAATGATAAGGCATGCTAAGAAGCAAAGAAGAGATGAGTCCTGATCAAAGTGGTAGGGGACATTTCTCAGCCAGGGGTACATGCCTGACACTTAACAAATGAATACAGTTCAGTCAGTTATAAGAATAGTCTGAGCAAGTCCTGGGGTTATGACATCATGTATAGTGAATAACATGTAAATCAGTGTTCTCAGAGATAATACATGGAAGAGTAACAAAATTGGAGCTAGAGACTGACTAAGGAATCAGATAATTGAGAAACTGAAAAGCCAAGTAAAGAAGAGCTGACTGACACTGTGAATGATGGGAAGCATTTTAGGTTTTCAATAAGAAGGAAGACAATTACTAATTTATGCCTTTACCGGGATTTTCTTCAATTTGGAAGACTACTGGATGTGGTAATTTAAGAAATGCATTTTCAAACTTTATGATGTTGCTTTTCTCATAAAATAGAATCTAATTTATCTTTCTTTGAATAAAGCCTAAACTTAGTGATGCACTTCTAACCAAGAGAATAAAATAGACATGATAAGGACAACTTTAGGTAGTAGAGGTTTTCTTTGGAGATCACAGAGTTGTTTTGCCCACAACTACATGTAAATTAATCTATGCTGCTCAGGTTCTCTGATTCCTTATTACCCAACCTACAACTCCAATTCAATCTCTGGAGAGAACTGGAGCCAAAACTGTCCAGTTAAACCTCTGAATTTCTGATCTCCAGATACTGTGTCAAATAATAAACCTTTATTGCATCAAATAATTCCAATTTGTTAAACACTAGATAATGAACACACTGACTTTTGAGAGAACATGACTTACTAGAAGTAGGGAAGTTAGAAGACTTGAAGCTTTTCCAGTGAAAAATAAAAGTATAATTTATTGCTGATAAAGGTAAGGTAGGAGAAAAATATGAATGCATAGTAAGAGTCAAAAATCTTTGGATTTAGAAAATGCTCAGATATAGAAGAAAAGAAGAGTCAAGGTTGATTATAATCATATTTCTTGCTTGAGCTCCCAGCAGGATATGTGCTGAGACACAGAAAAGGAACATATTTTTAGAGAATGAACTCAATCCTAGACATATTTAAAATCTCTTTGAGATATCTATTCCAGAAAAGAGATGTCAATCTTTATCATTATCATTATTATATTATTATTATTATTTTCTGGGAAACAAATCTTGGGCCTCATGAATGTTAGGCAAATACAATACCATTGAGTAATATCTTCAGCCTATATGAGGCCAGGGGTTTTTCAAGCAGGGAATAAATAGAGTGAATGTTTAGAAAGGGTAAATTGGTAGTTACATTCAGGATGGTAAGATGGAAAAGTCTGAGGGAATTTGTCAAACAGGGACTCTGATTCAACACACCATAAGTTTAATGATAAAAGCATGAATGAAACAGAGGAGTTCATTCAAAGTGTCATTTGGAAATGGAATCAACTCAATGTATTGAATTAATGCAGTATTTGTGGTGGAGGATTCTTCTCAGGCGTTATAGAACATATTACCAGACATATGAGATAATGATCATGATCCTGCATAGTTTGGCCTGATCCTACAGCCTTAATCAGGTCATGCAATGAACCCCTCTGCTTCCAGCTTATGCTTAAAAGCCATTTTTTATAAAGACAAACTAGGCTCATCCTTGTTTATCATTATACTTCTGGGCTGTGCAACAATCCTTAGCAACAAAAGATCCTGTACTGCCTGTTCCAGGAAATGGGAACCAGTCTTTGTTTTAAAAGTGTTTTATAACCATCTAACAATTCTACCTGTGTTTCAAAAGGTTGTTACAGCCATCTATTGTTATGACCACCTGTTGTTATGACAACCTTGTTATGCCCACCTTGCAACCATGTCTTTGTTTCAAGAGTTCATTGTGATTAGCTAGTTAAGCTTATGTTTTGTTTTTGTAACCCTGCCTAATTTTTCCCATTTGCAAACACCCTTGAGCTATAACAACCTTGTCTTCCTCAAATCCAATGCTCTTGAAACCCAGCTTAAGGGGGAGGATGTCCATGTACATGAATAAAGCAGCTCACTTAATTAGTTGCTTGTATTAATCAATTGGGTCATGATGAATTTGGTCAGTGGTCTCTCTCCTTAAATCATTGGGTTTAATCCATGACATCATTTAGATCTCTTTAGGACAGAGAACAAAGAACCAGTTTGTTTTATGACTTGGTAGCTCTCAATTTAAACACGGTTCCTCCATACATCCTGGCATGTATACTAGGTGTAGCTAAACCATATGATGTGGAACATCCTGACACCACTGAAAGATTTAAAAAAAAGATCACACCTTTTCTTTGTTCTGGGAATTGGTACAAGATGCTGAAGACTGCACTGTAGACCTAATAAAAGTCAGAGTCCTCTGAAGAGTTTTCTCTGCTCTACTCATCTCTCTTTTGGAGAGTAATT
>NC_022025.1:5293936-5311357 GCF_000317375.1 Microtus ochrogaster
CTCTCTCTCTCTCTCTCTCTCTCTCTCTCTCTCTCTCTCTCTCTCTCTCTTTCTATTTTATCCTTATCTGTATCTTATTGCTTTCTTATGAATTTTCTTTCTAGGCTTAAAAGGAAAACTTCTCCTTTTCTTTAAGCTTCTGACATATTAGGGTTCCCCCTCTATTATATTATTTCTCTCTACCATTTGGAGGCCCAGTTACAGCCTTGAGTTCCTCCCTTTCAAAAAATCCTCATTGAAGGGAGTTGTGTTGGCTTCCTTTCTGGATCAACTGCTACTGTTCTGTTTTATTCAACAATGAGAAGCCCATTAAAAAGCAAGGAAGTCAGTCATAAGAAGGTACTTATGAGGGAGCATGAGGAATTTGAGGGGATAAAGTCTACTTCATTAATTTTTAGTCATTTGTAAAATGCACGTTGAAGGGATACCTAAGGACAAGAAACAGACTTCCTCTCACATCTCTTCCTGATGATCAGCCATGCTGCAGGAAGCCACATGGTTTGCTCATGGTTGAGTAGACAGACAGACTGGGCATTAATGAGTTTATTTCTCAGTAACAATTGCTCTTCCAGGGTAAGGGCAGTCCACCACACATTTCTATTTTCTGACCATACTTTTAGGGGAAATCTATACTCATCTAGTAGTATCTCTCTTACCCACAGATTCTCCTCTTTCTTCTTTTCTTCTTCCTCCTCCTCTTCTCTAAGCTTTCCTGTTCTTTTTTAAAGAAAGGGCCATTAGAAAGTGTGAGAATCGCTCAAGGATTATATGAAGTTGTGGCAACCAAAGTGAATGCCTCATTAGCATGTGAGAGAAAAGCCTGAACAACACCATCAAAGGGTGTTAAACCAATCCAATGGGCCATGGAGGTGGTGCTTAGAATTAATTTAAACCACTTTAAAGCCAACATGAATGAAAGAATTATCCCCCTAACACTTATTTAGCCTGCCTGTGAGTGGAGTGCACATTTTCATGTCAATACAAACCTGATGGCCTAAATTTGCTCAGACATGGTTGCCTATATACTGAAACCAAAATACAAAATATTTTGATATTTCAATTATCCTGTTTTCCTTGGTGGTGATTAACAGAATCCTGAGAAAGCAGAAAAACTCAGGAGAATGGCTAACGCAGAACGATTTTAACAGGTTACTGCTGGATGCTGAGAGTTGGAACCCTGAAGACACAAGATGAGTAATGCGATGGGAAGATCTGAGCTGGGAGCCTAAAGAAATCTCTAGCTTTTAAATTATGTTCATAAACTTTTCAAAAGTTTCCCATAAAACAGGGTCAAATCTGTTGAATATGAGGTTGGGTTGGGATGGGAGAGGATCTATGAATCAAACATAATCACAAAAATGAGGATTAAAAAAAAACCAAGGGCAAAGGAGTGGAGGATGGGAGGGGGACACCTATTAGCTACCCAAATTTCCCTTCAAGCCAACAGTGTGGCTCCCTCCAGTGTCTGCTTAAAGAGCCTGTTATTCATTGATTGGATAAAAGTAACTAGAGGAGTTGGGCCAAGTAGGGTGGGTTTTGAGAGTGGAGCCTTTGTAAAGAGGTCACAACCTGAAAGAAACACTGCTTGGTGTTTACAGACTGCAGGTCTTGTGCTCCAACTGGTACTCTGAAGAGGAGAGCATTTGATAAACCAGTAAAAATCCTCAAATGTTGTCGGGAAGTTTGACAGGAGTGAGTACCGTGAAAGCTGTGTTCGGAGTACGTGAGCCATTGGTGGCCCCTGGCTTGAGCAAGCGGCTGCCCTTCCCTCCAATGTGCATCTCTACCTCATGAAAGAGCTAGGCAGAGCAGAATGAAGGGAATGTTGGCTCTCATCAAGAGTTCCTGAAATGCTGTATGCTCTAGCAGAGCTTGGTCACATGGAGAAATAACTTAAAGCTGAAGTTTTGCTTAGTGTTTATTGAAATAGTCTGTCTCGAATTTGACAAAATAAACCTAAGGCGGATAGCAGCCTAATGAAAATTCTAGAGGATAAACGGGGGCTATTGTAATATACACTGGTACTACAAAGGCAAAACAATCAACATGCAAAATGTTGCTTGGGAAAGCCACAAGTATTTCCCCTGACTGTGCTGTAGGGATCTAGTTGAATCATCCACTATTTTTTATTTTTTATTTTTTTGCTATTGATTCTATAACAATCTGGCGCAGTCAGGCTGCTCCACTATTTAGGTCAGACATGCAAGCATGGCTCGTTAGTCCCACGGCATAGGTGGAACGTCGCTCATTTTACAAAATAATTTTGAGGGATTTTGACATTTGCAATAGAGATGATCTACAAGTCTTTGATTTGATAACTTGCTTCCTGCTGCCTTCTTCCTGTCAGAGGTACTGAGCTTGAAAATAAGATCAAACTTCCGGAAAGAAATCTGCTTTATATAAATGTTCCCACTCATATTATTTCGTAGTCTCCTATGACAACCTCAGCGTCAAAGATTTATTCTGGGTAGTTTAGTTATACAACAAAATATCTGATGTGGATTTTGGCAAGAAATTCACCAACTGGAGAACTTGCCAGGAGCAGGTACTCATGTAGAATAAATGGAGGAGTTGAGAGCAGGTAAGGGTGCCCAGCAGGACCTGTGTCTCTGAATCCCCTAATTTACCTGACAGAATCAATATTAAGCTCATAAGTTTCTCAATCTACCTTTTCAGTAAGCCAGACTTTCTAAACAAGTCATTTTTTTCTTATTCACAAAAAGGCCAACAGCTGGTTTGAACACTACAATTGATTTGGAGAGAAAAAAGATTCAGAAGCTTGAAGAGCTAATCACAGCATGTGAATCAGAAAGAAAATAGAAACTGCAAAAGATCCAGGTCTGGTTAAGATGACTTCTAGACAGGAGTGTTCATTTCTAAATATAAACTTCTCATTTAACATACGTAAGGTTTTAGATGATGTTGAAGATAATCCATGGAACTTTAATAGTGGAACCTAATAGTTCTATAAAGACTTTTAGTATTTGTAGGGTGAAGCATAGTAAGTCTGACAGAGATATGTTTTGCAGAGTCATATTTTGGGCTATAAAAGGCAACATGATCTCTTGAAATGCTTTCCTTGGACCTCAAGGACCACGGCATCTTCTAGAGAAAAGGGAACCTAATCAGTCTTTTTTGGTTTGGTGTGAGACACAAGATTCTTTCTCTGTCAATGCTCCACATTCCGTCCTAGATTCTTCTGCTTCTTAAGTGAAGCTGAAGAACCTCTCAGGGATTATGTGCCTCTCAATATCTCATGCTTTTGTTAAAACACATTTCAACTCGTTTTTGTAATTAACACTAACATCAAGTTCTTATTTCTAACTTCAAGGCTCCGAGAAAGCTAAGATTACAATATGATATAGATAAAAACGATTAGAGGGTAAGAGTATTCATAAAGTGTGAATGACAGAAGACTGCGTCTCACAGCCCCCGTTGCTGTGCAGTCCTCCAACTTGTTCCCAAGATTTTCCCGAATATAAGCAAACGTCTGACACGTTGAGTTAACATTTAAAATTTCGCCTCAGTTTTGTAATCCCCGCAGTGCAGAAGTTATTAAAGCTCCAGCCTGAAGACAGCCAGGAAAATCTCAGCATTGTTTGGCATTCCTATGCCAAGAGATAATTAATATGAAAGTTTCATTTCCATAACTTTTAGATCACACATGTAGGCTTCAGAAGCAAAAAGAAATACATGAAATGATTGATAGAGAAGAGTGTAATTCACAGTAAAATCTAAAATCCTATAAGGATAAGTTGAAAGCATTGACTAGTGGGGTATTTTAATTAACATCCATAGGATTATACAGAAAGGGTTGAATTAATATGACTGATTGGAAGATATTGTTATGATCAGAGGAAAGGTAATGTATAGTGGTGGAGACTGATGTAGTTGGAGAGTCTCTTCAACCTTATTAGGGTTCAGTTAAAATTTAGTGAAGAACTACCAAGTGCCCAGCCCTACTGGACACTTTCATAGTTGTTATTGTCTTTGTTCTGAGCAGAACTGTGAGATAGCCTGGGGAAATCTGATACATCTTAGACTATGTACATACCTTACAAGAGATAGTCAGAGGATTCCTGTCCTGTTCTCCTGGCACCACGGGTGGTGCTCCCCTACTTCATCAAGTTTCTTTCTCGAATGCATTGTTTGGCAAGAGCAGGAGAAAACAGAACTCTAGTGCAATGTATTTCCTCATATATTAGATAAAGTTTGACTAATGAAAAATAAATATTTCTAAGCCAAGTGTCACAGTTACCACAATCAATAGTGATGCCTGAAATAGAACTTTTATGTTCTAAGACTTAAATTCGCTTTGGCCATTCTTCCCAGAAAGCTGAGGAAAAGAAGTAAGAGAGCTCCTCACATTTGTAGAGAAATTGCTTCCTGTTTTATAAATGAAGGTACCTAGTCTTTCCCAAGCCCATGCTGTTACTGCCCTCTCAACTCTCACAAACTCAACTCAGAGTGAAGTTGATGCTTCTGCACAGCTGTGGTTTGGCTGGCACAACATGTTAAGAGAAGGTGAGTGTGCATTTGCATCTTGTAGTTGTATTGGTGAATCACTACCCATGGGATTCTCTGCCAAATGCAACCTTCATCTGTTTGCACCAGAGCTGTGCAGGCTGTACTGGGCAGAGACGATTTTCTCATTTCTTTTGGATGAGCCTAACAGAGCTTTTGAATGCACTCTTTGTTCCCAAATCCCGAGGACACAATGGAGATTCATCAACAATGACTTGTTTCTTTTTGGAGTGTCAAAAACAATTGAGATAAGCAATGCTTAGAATCTGATCTGCACTTCGAACACATAAGTGATTCTGAGCTCTCTTTTTAAAAGAGGCATCCGTGTTAGATAGCTTGACTGATTCATTGTATAGGTCACAAGGAACTGTACAAAAATCAAGGTGATGTGCATTGCCCATACTCTACACATCAAATCCTTTCTACTTTTGTTTACTAATTTTTTTCTTTAAATCATCCACTCATCATCATTTCAAACACGGCCAACTTTTCCTAATATAAGATTTTTCTAGACTCTGTGATATCACTTAATCCATTTGTATTTATTCTGATTCTTAAACTCACTTTATTTTTCACATACCAATGAATGTTATATTATTTTAAATAAATGAATAAATGGTCATCTTCCTTTCCTAAGCACTTAAATGATTTCTGATTGCTTTTAGAATAAAACACATACATTGCTGCCCACCATTCTGTGTTCCAGCTTTTAAATTTTTCTTCTTACACAAAATGTATGATTCTGCCTATGTGCTCTTTTGCATACAACTTGATTTCTTTTCCCTTTTATGGAGTCAACTCTTACATATTCAGTTGTAATTAGTGGGTGGGTGTGTCTGGTGTGTATCTGTGTAATACACATACATGTTCATGTGTGTATGTAGAGGCTAGAAGTCAACATCTCATACCTTTTTCACTTGCTCTCCACTTTGTTATGAGGCAGGGTCTCTCACGGAAGCAGGAGTCCATGGATTCAACTAGATGAACCCCCCAAGAGCATCAGGGAAAAACCTTTGATTTTCCTTTTGAGTTTTGGGATTTCAAATGTATGCTTCCGTGTCTAGGTTTTTATGGAGGTGCTATGAATTTGAACACAGGTGCTCATAGTTGACAAGCAAGCAGTTTACTAAGACACCTCCCAAGTCTCCAGTTCTTATTTTTTCATGGAAGCCCAATTTCTTTGCCATTAAACTCTCCCAGTATTGCATATCTTTTTTTCCTGACTTGTGTTACAGTTATAACTGTATATTCCTTGAGATATTTGATGATTCACTATCCTTTCCTCTAGGCAAAAAGTTTTACATGCTTTGAGTGTTGTATACTTACCATTATTCTAAAGCCAAAACACTGTAAACAATGTCTTAGAAAACTCTTTTGCTCTTACCTTGACTTTTCATGTGGTTCAATCTCATCTTCAGGAAAACATACCACATATAATTCAGTCAAATTTAAGAAGTATTTATGGACTTTTCTTTGACTTGTATTTTTCTGTAGATGTCCCATTTATTTGCAACTGTTGAAAACCAACTTAAGGTGAAAGAGTTGTGCCGACTTCTTCAAATCTGACTTTCTTTTCAGTCTTCCAGTTTTCGATCACCCTGCTCTGCTGTAGGAAATCCTTCAGCCAGTAGCCTTTAAGTTACCTGCCCAGTTGGGCTTGGGCTCTTATACTATAAATGTCGATGTAATGCACACACTTGCTCTTTTTCTAGCTGCTGAACTTGCTTTCTGTTCCCTGTTTGTACAAAGGACTGTGATCTATGAGTCTACCCCTAAATAAACAACCCCTTATTATACTCAATTCTGAGCTTGTGTGGTATTTCATTTTAGCATCTGTGTTCACTACTCTATGTAGCTTCCATTGACTTTTATGATAATGAACACATTGATCCCATCAAATTTTGGCATGAAGATATTAAAGACATTGCTTTGGCCCTTTCAAATTTCTCACCTAATGTTCTTTCACCAACCCCTGTATAGTTTATTATCTTTTGCTGGAAATGTCCTTTTCTTTGTTTTCATGATACCATGTTATTTAGGCTTGTCAATTACCTCACTGACTACTACTTATTAATGTTTAATGAGTACATTTATATATATATATACTCAGATCATGTGAAACATGGTATATTAAGATTAAAACTTTAATTATCTATACTGTCTTTTAAAAATTATATGAAGCCTTGGTCACAGGTCCTCTATATTTCCTTATTTATATTTTTATACCCCAAATTACCTTGTTCATAAAATGGTCTGCTACTAGAAAATGAATGGTCTACCATTAAATTTAAAATTGCAAGTTAAAGGTTATTGATAATTAGCAATTATACCCACATTTATTGATTATATTGGATATAGTTTTTTCTACTGGCTCATCTCTAATGGCTATTATACTTTATAGAAGAACTATAGTAGATAGTGTATTAATTACTAGATGATGATTATTTCTAGCCTCATTTGACTTATTAGTTGGTTTCATGTTTTTGATGCCATTTTAAAAAATACATCTTGTAATTTTCAGAAAATACATTGACAAGCAAACTGTTTCTTATGAAAAACTTGATAGGTCCCTTCCATGTTTTCCAGTACTACTTGACAACAATTTTTTAAAGTCATCTCAAAATACTTTATTTTTATAATGATGCATTTTGTTTCAAACCCCAAGAAAGAACATGAGAAAACTTGGTTCTGAGTCTATATGCAGGCAAGTATCTTCTGAATTTTCAAGTACTGAGCTTATTATTACCAAGTGAGCCCCATACATCCCATATTTCCTGCTTTCCAGGGGACTATGAACTCCTTGAGGCCATATTGTATATTACCAGCACAAACGACAAGTTTGACACACAAATGTGAATAAACGTCTCTGGAAGAACAGGTAGATGTGGCAAAGTATACTAAATTAATCAGAAGGACTTTGTATGCGATAAGCCTTTAATGACACCATTCTCAGGAGTTCCTTTGTGTCCATCATCTGTCCATAGTGGGAAACTCTTAGGCCTCCTTCCATTCAGATTTCAGGGAATCCCAAAATTAGGGAATTAGCAAGGTAAGGCCAGCATTGACTATTATTAACAATATTAATTAAAATGTATGCAATATTAACTGTCGTGGTATGGCCACTCATGGCAATGCCCTATTTGAATAGAATTGTATGCTTTTACTTTTACACAAAAATTATTAGATAGCAGTGTTGAAATATATCAGAAAGTGCTCATATTTGCTCTTCACTATTGCTGCATAGCCCAGTTAATGCTCAGAGATAGATAAAATTTATATTAAATGCTTTTATAGTCATGTCAATGAAAGTGTACATGCCACAGTTTTGTATATTTTCATCGATGAGCAAGTTTGAGCTCATTGTCAGAATTCTCACACCAGTAAGAATCTTTGAGACTGTTTAAAACCAAATGATGGCCACAAAGTTTCTAAAACATTCTCTCTCTATTTTCCTCTCTCTTCCTTTTGCTGGACCGTGATTGAGTTCACGTTCCCTCTCTGTTAGTGTTGGGAACTGAGGCTTTTCTCGGAGCACATGTGGTGCCAAGCACTATCTCTAGATACTGACTGTGTATTACAAACATGCAAAGTTCCTCAGCCTGTGAGAAATCTTCTCCTAGGGTATGCAGAAAAGCAAAGTTCAGTAAAACTGTACAATTAATGCATGATCACTTCTGAACAGAGAGCAAAGCTTGCTTTAACTTGTTCTGTTCTCTTCTTAGGGACTTAAGGTCAGTTTCAAGAAGGGAAATTACTATTCTTTCAAAGTTGCCTCCACTGATTTGTATTCTTGAAATGACCTCTTCAGAACCTCTTCTGTTTTGACTTGTAAACTCAGTTTAACAGATTGGTTCAAGGCTTAGTGACAGGTAAGTGCACCTGTTGGGATAGACGGACAGGTGACTGAAGCAGGGCAGATACATATCCTAGCCATACATCGATTGTTTTTTTCTTTTACAAAAAGGAATCAGAAACTTTCCCCCTTAATATGGAAATAAATTTTTAAAAATTGCTTAGATTCTCTTGTACTTTTGTCCTTAAGAAGTCTAATAGGACTTAAGAAGACCAATATGACTAGGAGCAGACAAATTTTGGAAAATTTACTCAACTTCTCGGTTTTTATGGTCATTTTTCTCTGTGTCTCATTAGTCACACCTCAGTGTTTAAGAGGAACTGAGCAGATAGGATGTTTTCAGAGTGGCAGTTGAAGACTAATGAAAACATCTCTGACTATTATTAGTAACCTGAATAAGTGGACAGCAATTAAAATTTAAATTTACATATAGCAATCATTTTTCTGTATAACAACTCCTGATTCAGATTTGGGATGCTGAATTCTATCTTTTTTTATTGACAAAATTTACTTATAGGAGTTGCATGGCTGAAAGAAATATCAAAGTTCAATAGCACAATTTTAAAGATGAGTGAAATGAGCCCCAGAGTGATTTAATTAACCATTACTCTGTTTATTCAATGAATACGTATTGATCTTCTGCTATGTAGTATTTGCTCTTCTGGGGAACAGAGAAGCAGCTGTGAAAAAGCTGTTCCACTCCTGTGGTGAGATCAACAATCACACATGAGTGTGAAGGGAAAGCAAGCTGAAGTGTGTAAGTGAACTCGCTGCTATAGGAGAAGGTAAGAAGTCTAACAGAACCTAAAGGAGGGAGAGGAGAGAGAGAGTCAGTCAGTACAGGGCTGGGTACAAGGCTGCTGGGCTGCCAAGGGAGGTGCACGACAGGGATCCAACACGATGGGTGAGGGGAGAGCGTTAGACATCAAGACAGACACGTCAGTAATGTTGTGAATATGCAAGAACCTTGCAAAAAAAAAATCTTTGGAGGCTTCTAAGCAGGAAATGACATCTAGACTTGTATTTTTAGAGAAGCTGTGATTTATTTGATTTACTCTTTGTTGTTTTGCCACAGCCAGGCACTTGATGACAAGAGCCTCATAAACCTGTAAGTGGCTCTTTTCAGAGCCCTCAGGAAAGACAATGGCGACTCTCTCAGAATAAGTGTTATCAAGTCATGGTTTTACAGGCATGCTGGATTTATACCTCTGTCTCATCTTTAGACGCTTTAAATTGTCGTGTTCATTTTGCCTTGTAAGACAGGGTCTCCTATGCAGCTCGGGCTGGCTTCTCATTCACAATCCCACAGCTGAGTTAAAGTGCCGGCCGTGCACCTGTGTGTTGCTACCATTGGTCTTCTTTGACACGGTTCCTGGAAAAGGATCTTTTAAAAATTTTTCTCCCTTTCTCTTTATTAAACAAGGGACTTGATCTAGCATGCTCTTTTCTGTGGTTGAAAAGGGAAATGATTAGCTTAATTGTTTTGGCTGGTGTTTCTTACCCAACAGCTAATTCCTACCTATGAGGCAAGATTCATCTTTATGTCTATTAGATTCATTTCTTGTTTCCTATTCCCATTGCCACTGCCCTAGTTTGGGCCATCATTACCTCTCACTTGGAGTGTGGCCAGAACCTGCCAGCTCATCTCCCTGCCTCCCAAACCTTTATTTCCTCATATTTATCTTCATAGTGTGCTTTCAGATATCGTTGTACGAGTGCCGTTATAAGTTCCTCTCTGCCTACAGGAGAAATCTTACCCATTGCTCCATCTTCGGTGAGAGTTTTACCTTCCACACGGTCCCTTCACGTGTCCTATCCTTTAACCAAACCAGCTCATGCAAGGAAATCCCAGGCTTTCCACACCTTTACACAAGCTCACAGTGTGATTTCCCCTTCTCGAGATCTGAACAAGTTTTCAGGGTCCAGGATATGCAAGCAAAATTTGCACGACGACTTCCACAGTTATGTTAAGAAGAAGTATCATGACTCTCTTGCCCTCAGAGCCTAGACCCGAAACGTTCCTATTACCTCGTTACATTGGGATATGTTGCTGGTCTCCTGTGAGATTTTATGGTCCTTGTACATGCGTACGCACTATTCTCTCTGACCTCAGTATATCATCTAATGGCTTGAAAGTAGCAGACACGTAAAGATCATCATGGGATTGATGTCACTTTTTCATGACATTTTAAAATATTCATATGAAGTTATTTTGTTAGAGATGCAAAATGCCTTTAGGAAAATAGCATAATTTGTGGATTGAAATTAAAAATGTAACAATTCTTATTTTTAAAGTGTAACATATGGAGGGCAGAAATTGCATCAATATTTTAGCATGGAATGTGCCTCCTGATTAAATTTAAAAATTAAAATAGAATTTATCCATTCATGAAATAGCTATTAAATATTGCTATATGTTCCATTTATTATTATAAATTTACTTATAAAAAGGCTACGAGATTCTTCTGATCATTAAGATAAACCCATCTTAAGTTTCTCCTCTCTACATTGTATAAGCTTTGATACAGAAATCTCTATATAAAACCTCTTTAACATTTATAAAGTTATAATTTTATTATAACATATTTAAGGTTTATTTGTTTTATGTGGGTAAGTGTTTTTCTTGGTTTTATGTACATGTGTGCCTATTGCCTTAGAGTTCAGAAGAGGGCATTAGATCCCCTGGAACTGACATTATGGATGGTTGCAAGTCACCATGTGTGTATCAGAAATCAAACTCTAGTCCTCTATAAAAGGAGTAAGTGCTCAGCCACCAAGTCTCATATCTAGCCCCTATTTATTATTTTCTTATAGAAATTAAAAAGAACTTTGAGTGTAGGGTAGAGGGTTGTGAGCCTTGAAAGGAGGAAGTATGGATGGATTCCATTAATGTGTAAAGTATGGCTGTGTGAAAATATCACACGGAACCCTCTAATTTGTTTAATAAACATGATAGTAAAAATTATAATGATACATTTTTATAAAAAGCTTGCAATCTCTTCACTCTAATACATGGTACTAAGCATATATGGTTAGCAAGCATTTGTTGCAAAATTAGTACTTGTCCTGGTTCACACAGACCAAGTAGGAAATTTCAAATAAAATATCCAAGGAAGTAAATGTAATGTATCTAACGGTGTCCTAAGGAAGGCAACGTTGTACAATGTTTATGGGGATCAAAGAACATAGGAGCTGTCCGAGTTGTTAGTGTTGCTCCAATCTGGGAAATACAGAGGGACAAGAAGCACCAGCCATACAGCTGCTATAGCAGAAGATTGGGAATGGAGAGATACTGATATATCGCCTAGGTCCCCAAGCTTAAGAGTTTTCCTGAAACAGTATGTGAGTATTTCCTGTGGATCAGTCATAAGTGAAAAGAACTCAGCACACAAGTTAAGGCCTGGACGGACACTAGAACACCAAGAATGAGAACCTGTGTAAAGTGGAATGAAGGATCAAGGGCTGAGGAGGTATGGTTCGACAAAAGAAAACTGTGCTGGGCGACGTAGGAGCTGAAGCCTCAGAAATGGAAAGGAATTCCCATCAGCATAAGTGCTCATCCCCAGTACCTCAGAGACTTAACCCTAAAAATCTAGGCTCACAGAATGTTTTGTGATGGCCAGGTATGACCTTTGTCCTCACACTCTCCTACCTACCCTGCCTTCTACCCCCTAACTTTGCAGATGTCAGAACAAGCATCAGCAAGAGCAACAAAGAAGCAAGGGTGATAACCCCTGGGAGGGTGCTACTTGCTTTTCCAGGTGTTAACCCAAAATATGCACTTGCTATCATGGACAAATATTTACCTATAGTGCTCAGAGTTTCAGTCATTATGTTGATCTAGGCATGCACATTTTTTAATGAAGAATGTTTAGGAGTTAAGGTTTCTCACTATTTTATTACATGATCATTTATTACTGAATAAATTTTAAATAAGAAGAAATGAAAAGAAACTCAGTTTATTATTCTACCTATATTCTATGTCTGCCAAAATGTGGCTATTCAGGCCCGTGTAAGACTGTGTAGATGTTTTGGATAAAACTTTGATAAGACAGATGAAAACAGCATAGACACTGATGATTGTGAAATTAGATTTAAATATAGGCTTGTAGAACGGAGGAAGAAAATGCATTCAAAGTGAAGTTCTGACTGTGCTGATGTACAAGGCCTATGTTGGGAGAAAACAGAAAGCAGATGTTGGCATTGAGGAAGACAGCAGGAAGTTATTTTTAAATGAGTTTCCATTTAATTCTCTGAAAACCCAGGAATGGAAGGGAAAAGTCAGGTATTTATTAGGATTCTCTTTTGAGAGGATGCCTCTGTGGATCGATCCTGTATTATTATATGTGCTGGTTTGAATGAAAATGTCCCCCATAGGCTCACTTTTAGGAGCTGTGGCCTTGTTGGTGTAGGTGTGGCCTTTTTGGAGGAAGTGCGTCACTTGGGGTGGGCTTTGAGGTTTCAGAAGCTCAAGCCAGGCCCAGTGTCACTCTCTCTTCCCATTGCCTGCAGATCCAGAGGTAGAACTCTCAGCTACCTCTCCAGCACCACGTCTGCCTGCATGTCACCATGCTTCCTGGTGTCATGACAATAGACTAAACCTCTGAAACTGTAATTCCCAATTAATTTTTTTTCTTTATAAGAGTTGCCATGGTCATGGTGTGTCTTCACAGCAATAGAAATCTAACTAAGAGACTAAGTTCCTCCTCTAGCACATTTTTCCCTTTATATTTTGAGAAAAGTTTTGCTTAGTTGTTTAGCTGGCCTTGAACTTGCTTTATAGTTCCACTGATGCTGAACTTTCATTTCTTCCTTCTCAGCTTCTTGAGTAGTCAGGATTACAGGCTGGTATCACTGGGCGCAAATCTTTTTTGGTTGTTGTTTTATTTTAATGGCACATCATGTTTAGTATCTGCATCTCAGTATCTCCTGTATACATACAGTTATCTCTGGATGGTAACTAAAAGTCTGACAAGTTAGTAATGAGGAGAGCTTTGGAGATGCTAAAAATGCTGATGAAGGCTGAGAGAAGAAGGATGCTAGCTGTGCTTTGTTTGGACGGTGGTACAAATGAAGACACACATTGTCATGAAAAAGTAACCAACGGAGGGCAACCAGAAGTGAACTATATTGGCAATTCCAAGATTGTAAACTACATCCTTGAGACCTGGAATCTGTAACTATGATAAAAAGAAATGGTTTGGATGATGATGGTTTTTGCCTTTATAAGCCTAATGTGTAGGGAACCTCCTGGAGTGGTACCTTCAACTGGTGGCCCTGTAATCAACAAACGGTCAAGAAAGCCAGGCAATGTGACTTTCAAACACTGTGATGTCAGAGATTCTCAGGCTCTAAGAATGTTTGAAAGCATGCAGGGCTAGGTGTTACTGCTGCTTTCTTTATGAAATTGAGTGAAGGCAAAGTTGTGAGGACTGCCCGGGAGCAAAACCTGGTACCTTAGTCTGAGGCCCCTGCACCCTCTGCTGCCCATCCAACACTCTCTCTTCAGCATTTTTCCCATGTGGTTCTGAGCGCTGCTTGGGAAACTACTTTTGTGAGGTCTGCCAACCTCAGCTAAGCAACCATTCACTTGAAATCAGTAGAAGCTGAGTGGAGAAAGTAAGTTGCCAAATGAGGCTCCCCTCACCCCTGCGGCCCTGCAGATTTGGAGGGGGTGGAGCAATGCTTTCCTATGTCCTTTAGATTGCAAAAATATAGCCATAAAGATCACATCAGTTTGAAGAGGACAGAGACAAATCAGGTTTCTGATCTTCGAAAAGGAAAGGATGTTTTCACTAATGCATTATTTAAAATGTCAGTAGTTTTGCTTCTCAGTATCATAGCAAAAAAATGAAGAATAAAGAAGAAAGCGAGAGGCTTTCTAATGTGAAGCCTACAGAAAAGACGATGGCTGGCCAGTATTTATGTATTTTATAAGAATTTGCTGCGGGTAACAGAATTGCCTTTGCGATGAAAATAGGAGATTTCTAGATAGTCATCCTGCTCATAGAACTCACAGAAGCTGCTCTATTAGTTGAACTTAATTAATAATTGACTTGTGGAATTTAGACAACTGGTTAATCTAATTATTCTAGAATGATGTATTCTAGAATCATTTGGTACAAGCAACTGGCAGAATGAATGTAGGACCATTATTCCATGCTAAATCAGTATGTGCTGAATATTTGAAATCCAAGTACTCCAAAACTCCCACGCTAAATCTTTAACTTTCAATAAGATAGTATCTGCAGGTGAGATCCTTGAAGAGACAAATTTGAATGTCTGTATTATGCCAGGGTTCTCATGACAGGACTGGTAAGCACAGGCAACAGTTTTCTCTTCCTCCTTCTCATGTGTGGACACCCTAATAATAGCATCATACTAGGAAGAAGTTGCACCCCAAATCTGCTTGTTGCTTGACCTTGGAGTCCTTAGTGTCCAGAAATGTTTGCCGCTTGTAATATTTTCTTATAATGTCCTGACCATACTAACTGAGAAATGCTTCTTGAACTTGAACTTTTCTCACAAATAACCTGAAGCCCAGTCAGTCTATAGATTTTTAACCCAGGCTTTAACTGTATTAATTTCTGCTAGTCTGGGCTGTGTCTACCCAATAGTCTTCATTTTAAAGTGATTCTGAGGTTAGCTTTTCTGGGCGATGGTTTGCTAAGTCCTGTTTGTGGAAGACGTAGTAAGTGGCTGCCTTGTGGAACAGGACAGACAGTGGAACCGATATCCTCTCTCCTTTTCCTGAAACATTCCAACTTCTTCCATGTGAGGTGCCGCCAGTTTCTGTTCCACAACACACAGTGCGGTCATAGCTTAAGATCTTAGAAGAGCCATGGGAAGGATGAGTGCCAAATATCACTTAATCTTTTTCTTGGAAAAAAGCTTCATTTGTTCAAGTGATGGTCTACCTCATTCCAAATTATTGAATTCTGAGCATTGATGAAGCCAGATCCACAGGGTGACTTATCTTCTACAGAACAGTGATGAAGGCAAAAGTCCATATTCTTTAAACATCCCTACCAGGCTGGGTGAAGTTAGTTTTCTGAAAATTAACCCTGATGCCTCAGTTTTGTTTCTGAGACTGTGCACACAGGAGGATGTAGAGATGTGTGTTTTTGTGCTTCTTGAATGAGATACTTCAGTTTAAGATTTTGAGAGTTGCATAAACCAAGGCAGGTGTTAGAAGATTTAGTTTGAGAAAGCAGAGCTTTAAAAATTACTCAAATATTTTTTCAACATGCAGGCACTGGTCACTGGACAACTGGGTCTAAGCCTCACACGGTGGCTTATCATCAGTGGGCTGGCCATCACTATCCCCAAGCTTGACAGAAATTGCTGGGATTAAGGAATCAGCAAATAGGGGGTCTCTGCTTGTTCAGAAAAAAAAAATGAGATGTTTGAAAATAGAAACAGTTAATTATTTCCTTCAGATCTCGTTTTCTCCTTGAGGCAGATACAAATTCCAACTGTTTCTGACCTTGTATTGCCATCTCTCAAATTGACATGTCTTTTGACATATTTTTGAAAGATTTTTCCATTATGCTGTATTCACTAACATATGGTGTATTGGAACTGCTAAGTAAAATACAAAATATTACCAGTGATCTATCTGCTATGTATTATTAATAATCGGAGGAAGCAACTTCCACCAGATGGAGGGACAGATCTGGGATATCCAAGATAGCTGGAGTATCTTCCTTCCTTCCTTCCTTCCTTCCTTCCTTCCTTCCTTCCTTCCTTCCTTCCTTCCTTCCTTCTTTCTTTCTTTCTTTCTTTCCTTCTTTCTTTCTTTCTCTCTTTCTCTCTTTCTTTCCTTAATTTCAGAAAAAAATCTTAGTGTAAATCACAATCTGAGAAGGATCTTTGAGTGAAGACTCAGGTCTCAGGTCTTCAGTGTTACGGCAATATGTGTAAATCTATGCCCAGGTCAAAGAATCTGAGATGGGATCTTTTACAAGGCAGCCCTATCGATTGAGCAGGCCACTTTACTTCTCTTATTCTTGGTGCATTATAAAGTGAGAATCTCTTTGCCCTTCCAAATTCAGGCTGCTGGATATCTTACAGATTAACATCCCAGTGCATAAAAATACTGAGAGTTACATAAAGATGAACTGTTATTATTCCAGCTGGAAAGATTAACCTGATCCAAGTTGTACTAATCTGCAGAACCTTTTCCAGCTCTTTCTGGGGGGAAATGATTAGGTTGTAAGAGGAGAGACACAGGAAGATTTTTGTCTTGGAGGGCAGAATGACTGTTTACCTCCTAGCTCTTTCAAGGAGTGCATTCTCGTCACTGTGTTTATTTTTGCAGACTGTGATGTTCATTGAAATCAGGCCCTGGGAAATTTATTTCTTTCACGTTTACAGAGCTGGTGTTTATTTCTCAGCTTGTTAACAAATCTATCATCTTCCTAGATAGTTGCAGTTCTCTGATTTTTCCTTAGGCATTTTTAATTATAAAAAATGTTTCAGTTTATTTCTTCCACTGTATTTCCTTGTTTTGGGGAAGGGTTCTGTTTAGGGGTAGATGATGTCTTTGGCCTGTAGGACATTTCTGGGGTCCCATTCACTGCTCTTTGTTTTCCTTCCTTTGGAATCATGCCCCTTCATTTGAATCTCAAAAACGACTTGTTGAATGAAAGAAAGCTTGGCAAGGAAGCAAACTGGGTGGCAGTATATTTAACAATATAGTCCACGAAGTCTATCTGGGAGTTAGAAATAAGTTTGGGTTCTTGTTTAGTAACTGCACTTGGGCAAGAGACTGTATCTATTGGACAGTGATTTCTTTCGGCAAAAGGCGCCCACAATATTTTCTTGAATCAACAAACTGCTGTAATAATAAACCAGACAGTCCTTATTATGCTATAGAAGGTCCTTACCACAGGACTATTGGCCAATAATGATCTATTATTAGGACAGGTCACTGATTTTGTCCACCTGCAGAATCTAGCACACTATTTCTAGAAAACACAGGTGTGTGTGTGTGTGTGTGTGTGTGTGAGAGAGAGAGAGAGAGAGAGAGAGAGAGAGAGAGA
>NC_022025.1:5311457-5333478 GCF_000317375.1 Microtus ochrogaster
GAGAGAGAGAGAGAGAGAGAGAGAGAGAGAGAGAGAGAGAGAGAGAGGATGAACTTCTAACAAAGGGACAGATTGGTGTTGTGGCTCTACACATATTTAAATACTTACTTGAGCAGTATGTGTTTAGCTTTAGCATATTACAATTTTTCATTTGATTAAAAACTTTGACCATTTTACTTTTTGCTTTTTCCTGTGTGTTTGTGTGCATGTGTCTTTGTGAGTATGTGTGCCCATGTATGTGCTGGTATGAATTTATTTGTATGTGTGTGTGTGTGTGTACACGTATGCATACATGTGTGGAGGATGAGAGATCTATGTCTGATGGCTTCCTTAAAAATTTTCAGCCTCACTTTTTGGAACGTCTATCACTCAACACAGAACTTACCCATTTGACTAAACTGACTGGGCAGCAGGGGCACAGGATCCCCATCTCTGCCTTCCCTGCTCTGGGATATGTGAGTACTGGGAAGTCAGGACCTGCGCTTGAGTGGCAAGTGCTTTTATGGACCAAACATCTTCTTTTCCCCTTATGATTTTCTAACCAAAGATTTAACATTTAATTTTTGAGTTGTTTCAACTTTATATATGTTTGTACGTTTTTGTATTTATTTGAACACTTTTGTGCCCTTGCTACATACTCTAAATCTTATTTTGTTCTTAACAGATGCTAATAAACACCTTTTCATCAGTTTTCGGTTTTGCTTTTTTCTTTGTTCCCTAATAGCTGACTTTTCTGGTTGTAGTCTTTGTCTTAAGTGAATTTCTTCAAAAATATTCCACAAACTGTAAAACTCATCCCTGGTCTAGAAATAGTTATCTTAGTAATCCTGTGATGTAAGACCTTGTAAGTTCTTAAAAACTGTGTTTCAAGATTTCCAAAATTCAGTGAATATCTATGCTTGTCCAAATGGCTTTCTCTCTGCTAAAAAAAAAAAAGCAATGATAATAAAAGTATATTCTGACAAGGAACTAAGCATGAAAACTGCTCACCCATTCTGAGGAGTTACCATCTTCACAGGTGGCTTTGTCTGGAAACATGCTGTCTTGGTGTAAACTTTGTATAGATTACATATGAACAGTTTCCAGGTGTGTTTGTGTAAAGTACAGTGGGGGATTTTCTGGTTCTGTAACAGGGCTACTGATTTGATAAGAAAACAAAGTCTATGTGGAGCATCACCTCTTAGAGTCCCTCTCTGGTTCCAGGGTGAAATCACAAGTATATTAATGGCCTGCATTTCCTATACCAAGAAAATTGATTTTCCTTTTGTGTCTAGGGAAAATCATTTTGAGGATACTTGCCGCAATGTGATGAATGGCACTATAAACACATTTTACAACTTCAGAAGGGACAACACTGACTTAAAATAGTTTGCTCCATGCAATCCAACTCAATTTCCTTAATATTATAGTTAGCTTTGTAGAGGTCCTTGTCCTCATGGCTCCCTTTGTCTGCACGGATGTCTCTGTGTAGTCTGATGCCCCACAAGGTAGAAAGACAGCAGCACTTTGTGCTTTTGGCTGCCGATTCACCTCATTTAGAGTCAGCCACTGCTGGATTCGCCAAGTGTACCCTGGAAGGGACTTCCTAGCCATTTGCTCCTCTGCTGTCTAGCAAAGCTTGTGTTTCACTGCCTGGGACTGAGAGAAACAATTGAGTGGGAGGGCGAGGCTACAGAGATATTTGCTGGAGAATCTTAAAGAAGCCTACACAAGGATGTCTGGGAACCAGATTTTAAGTGAACAAAATAAAATCTTGTCCCCCCCCCCCTTGCCCGCCTCGTGGTTATTTCAGACTTTTTATTTTTAAAGTAACCTTCACATATGGTTTCTCCATTTAAGCCTACATATATTTTATGTTGGTATATGCATGGTGTGGGCTTACTTTTCAAGATACAGAACTCTGAATAATGTATTCCTAATTCTGGCCTTTTTAGTTTGTATCAATATGAAGGGACCACTGAAAATTCTAACAGAATTACTATGCTGTGTTCACACTCAACTAACTCCCATACACCATTACATTCTTAGCACATTCTATTAATTATGGAAATCACTTTCATCTCAGTAGTTGAGTTTGCATGACAACAGCTTCTTGGGCTCACTGGAGCATCTGACCAGCATGTCACAAAACTCTCTTGCAGTGTGGGTGGTGACAGGGCTCTGTTGACAACAAATCTGCAATGAAAATACCTCACAAACGTGCAACCACTCAGAGCTTCCTTAGACAAGATCATCTGCATATTCACATAGGTCACTAGTGTCAGCAAAGACAAGTTCCTCTCTTAGGGCAATCAGATAGATTGTGAGGACATATAGCCACACAAATACCTGTAAATGGTCACACACACACACACACACACACACACACACATACATATGCATATACACACATTTATATATAATTGAGCAAATATTTGTATATAGAATTGGTACCATGTGCTCTCTTTTATAAGCATGCATTTTACAAGTCATATATAAATGTTGCGTTATGACCTTAAATTATACAAGAGGGTCGAGTAGCCCAGAGAAGTAAATGATAAGGACCTAGCAATAAGGTAAATCAAAGTCATGGAAGAATTAGACCGAATGCCACAAAATTCTTAACAGAGAGAACCATTGCAATATGAAATGGTGTTTCCATAAAAATCTGGAAGAAATCATTACATGAGCTATTTAAAAATCACACTGGACTAAAGCCCTCCAAAATATAGCAATGCTGTAGGCTCCTAGCCTACATTAGAGGTGGCAGGAGGAAGATGATCTAATGATTTGTGTGGTCTCAGTTACTATGACTGTATTCATTTTGTGTGCTCCTCAGTAAATAATCTTCTATCATTTTACACTGCTTCTTGAGAGCAATTTCACCAAATTCATCTAATGTAGACTTGGATACATTCAGCAGAATCTCAAAAGAAGTGGGAACGAACAGTCAACTTAGCATAAGACAGAAAAGGGAGACAACCGTGTGTAAACAAAGGGGGTGCCCTTTGAGGAACTGACTCCAGAGAAGACACGTTTTGACTCTATAGCTCTGGCCCTGTTCCACCCCGGGGAAATGTAACCTGCCCTTCTCTTTTAGCCACAGAAACTAGATATTTTTTCTTTTTATGAATGTCTTCTTGGGATGATATTGAGAGCAGAAAACGAACTGAAACATCTCATGCATAAGCCACTAGGATATATCTTGATAGCTAGTAGCTAGAGCCCTCAAAAGATCATGGCTCATTTCAGAACCTATGACTACAAGAATGAACACAAAGAAGGGATCATTTAACTTGAAATAAAGTTAGAGCTGAAAGAAGAGGAGACTTTCCACTGAAGCTGTAAGTTATTATTGCTGTGAATCTTACAGAACTAGAGAATCCTCGACTAAATGTGTGTTTCTGATTGATCACCTGCCTTGCAGTAGAGATGAGAGACAGGTGACCTTTTAATGCCCTGGCTCTTTCCTTCAACATAGATATTAATTCTAACATTAAAAAAATCACTTATTTTTGTGTTATCTTTGCATTTGTTTAGCTTACCAATTTTAATGGCAATGACACTAAATCAGAAGTGTTGTTGATGTTAGGCAATGTTGAAATAAGTAACAAGGTTTATACTTTTTCCCATATGTACACTGTCATATTTTAAAGGTAGTCATTGTACACAATGAGTGAGTCACATAGTATGCCATAGTATATATTTTTATTATTTATAAAATCTGCAGCCTATCCACACATTTTCTTAATGTACTGATGGCATATAACTGAAAAATACTGAATAGAGGAGCAGGTCTTTCCTTTGTGCACTGACTGACGAATGTTATTTTTTTATGCATTAAGTTTCACAATGTATTGGTAAGGATACAACTTACAGACGTAGATGTTCGCACCATTTTTTTGGGTGTGTGGGAGTAGGTTGGACTTGAGACAAAGTTATCTTGTCATATTGTTTTAGGCCCCTATGAGTGTAGATACAGTTTTCTTTGTTGCATCTGTGCGGGAATACATCTCAAAATTTCTTCTTGAGTCCATTGGCATCATGAGCACTTCACGTATCACTTAGCATATAAACAAATCAAGAGAGCCCAGGGCATGCCTATTCAAAATATCCTTGTACTCCTGTTTGGGGAATCAGAATCTAAAGGTGTGGACACCTCAAACCTACAGATGTGGGGAACCTTCATAAACGTAAGACATTGCTGTAACAAAGAGGAAAATGCCACCTTACTAAGGTCTGCTGCACGTTACCTTCAAGGTTGTCAAATTATATTCAGCTGGTTTTAGAAGAAGAAAAGGCAAATAACAGTACAGAACTCTCATCAAGTTTCCTCACTCCCTTTGGTAGGGATTGCTATCCACAGGCATCTAGTGTACTGAAAATCTGGGTGTTCCGGGTAATGCTGACATCTAATACACTTATATACACAATAGCATCAAGCAACAACCTCAGACTGTGATAGGATAAACCAAAGTCAATCTAGAAACTAAGACAGGTAAATGAATATGTCCAAAAGAATGGTATAACCCACACCCACTCCTAAACAAAGTAGTCAAATGAGCACTTCTGGAGACCAGGAGCACAAAGAAATTCAAGCAAAGAAGCTCTAAGTAACCAGCTAATCTCAGCTCACAAAAATCTTAATGTGCAATGTCCCAATGAATGAATACATTGGGTAAGTATACATTCAGGGTATCTATAAACATATATCTATTACTGTTTGAACAAGAGTAGAGATAGTATACAAGTTCATTAGTTGAATCGGTGACCACACATCTTGAAAAAGGTGGGGTTTTAGTTATCTTCAAAATTTACAGTACTCTAAGATATTTTGAAAGAAGGTGTTCACCCCTTCAGTCCATCTCATCTTAAAGAGACACTTGCGTGTTCGTTACCTCTCGGAGGAGCTAGAAGGAGATGTAAGGGAAATTCCTAAGAAACCAGCTTATTGGATATATCACCTAGTCTATTTTTGGACCGCGGATCTCCCGCCCTCTCCGTGTTATCTCACTGTCAGTGAGATAAGAAAATGGAACAGGATCAATGGGAAGATAGGCTTTGAGTCTGGTCCCCCCCTCTTCAAGTCAAAAAGAGCAAAGGGTAGCGAGTTAGGGGTGATTCCCAAGCATTCTTGCCTGGGGTGAACCCCTGTCTGCCCTTGTCTGCGGAGCTCATTCTGGCAGCATTGGGGTCCTGCTGACCGCTACCCACCTCGCCTGGCAACCTCCACACCCACATGGAGCTACCAGGGTGTCAGCCGCTTATCACACAGTTCCTGTGCACAAAGCCTTATAAACCCCCAAGTGAAGGAATCTTGAGCCCAGCGCAGAGCTGGATGGAGGCGGTTGGCGAATGAGACCTATCTCTCCAATTAGTCCCTGTACCTCTCGCTCCTTAGTAGCAGATCTATGATCAAAATTGGCCTCTTCCTGGAGGGACAGTAGCGCGCGCGCACACACAAACTCTCTCTCACGCACACCCACATTGCGCCGGTGACCCACGTTTTCCCACCCCTGGCAGGTATGTAGAGACCGGTCCATGCTCTGCCTCAACTTTCCCCGCTTTGCCTGCCCCACGCCGTACCCGAGCTCCTGCGCCCTCGCTGGGCGCCCTCCAGAGGAACACATCCCCCTCTGGGCTTCTTACCTCTCACCATCAACTCCTGGCAGGAACTGGAGCTGACCGCGGTGGTAGAGGCGGTGAGCCTGCACCCAAGCTCCGGCTCATGGTTGGTCCTCTTCATCCGACACAAAAGAGGGAGCTTGCTGCCTTTGTCCTTTCTAAATCCAAGGGAGAACTTATTTTGCCCCTGAAATGGCCAACTTGAACGCGAAGCTTCCTGTCACAGTGCCCCCTGCCCCCGCCCCCGCCCGGTTGCGCGCTGGACCACTGCCCGGTGGCCCAGCATCCAGGCCTCCGAGTCAAGGAGGAGTGGGAAAAGGGAGGGCTGGAGGAGAAGAGCGGGAGGAGGTTGGCAAGAAGGGTACCCAGTGGTCTTCTGCAGAAGGGAGGGGAGCTTCAGAGCCCAGTCGCCTTCCTTCCCTTTGCAGCCAAACCCACTTCCTAGGCTGAGAAGCAACTTTCCTTCACCTTGGCCAGACTGAAACAGTCTAACTGGGACTCAGGCAGAGAGGCACGGACCTTCTGACATCCTCTCTTCATTCTCTTTCTCCTTTTCCTCCCCCCTTCTTCCCTCCGTTTATAGGGGTGTATCTGCAGAGTCTTCCGTGAGCTACAGTACCTAGACCTGAGGGTTACAATACGGAAAGCCTGGCTGGGTTTCTGGCTTCTCTGCCTCAAGGTTTGCAGCCCTTAGGCAATGCATGCAAAGGTCGGCGAATTTCGGAGCAGTGGCGTGAAGGGGCGTGGGGAGGTAGAGAGGGAGGTGGCTCCAAGTTTGAAGCTCTGCTAAGGCTGATGGCACGCGGGTGGGCAGGGACCCACAGTCATTCCTAGTAAGAACTCTCCTGTGGTCCCTGTGTAAGGCGCTGACCACACTTGGAGGAGACCGCGAAAGACGGAGCAGTGTGAGCGCGTCAACCGGGGAGGCCGGTACGCAGCTCTGCCCCACAGGCGGTTCAACAGCACATTGCGAGCCCCTGGGGAGGCTTGTGCAGAACAATCTCTGGGTCAGCAGGGAGGGAGACGCTCCTGTTTCCTAGCAACGCTCATCAATCTTCTCGGGATGGCTCCCTCTGAAGGAATTCGATTGGACAGCCCCTTGAGAGAAGCCACGCCCCTTCAAGAATGCTGGGCTGCTGCTTTTTCGCATTCTCCCAAATTTCTTAGGCAGAAAAAGATTCTAGGGAAGTGCTGAGATAATCTCTTCTTTCTGATCCTCCGGTGCCACCACTCTGCCTTCTCTGGAGCCAACCCTCGTCACTCCCCCATTAGTAGTTCTCTAGCCCTACTTCGTGCTTAGCAGGATCTTCACATAACCTTTTCTCTCCTTTTAAAATTGAATAAATAAGCACCTTAAATCGGTGACGCAGGCACAAAGGAGAAAAAAGCACACGGAAAAAGCTTTAATAGGCTGCAAACTACAGATAGTATCGTAAAGAAAAAAACCCCAGGTTTCCATTCTTTGATTAGAAATGTATTACGTTTAATATCAAAACTTCAATTTCATTAATTTTTCCATCCCGATGTACTAACTTTGTATTAACCAAGGACTGAGTTATATGAAGCCAGACACAATTAAACAGAATGCTTTAAATGCTACATTATCCTTTGATATTTCATGCGAAGTTGTTAAGCAACTGCTTTCTTTTAAAATCCAGCAAGAACATTTAAACTACAGAAATACTTCAGCACTGGTTCTCTGAGAAGAATGCTGATATTTAAAAGACACGCAAGCTTATTATAGTTCATTGTGCATGTCACAAAGTCTTAAAACTTAGAGATATTAAAATATATACAAAATGCTATTATACAGTGAAATGTTTGAAGTGCCTGTTCTAAGTGGCCTTTTATTTCTGAAATGCAGTAGAATTGGCCAAAAGAAAAGAAAATGGCTTTTCCTTTGTGTTTCATTGCAGCTACTTAACATGTGACATTCAGCACAAACCTATCAGAACTGGGTGAGACAACTTTAAATGATTTCTGCTTAATAGACTCATGAACATCAAGGAACAAACACGTGAACAATGGTGAAGGTAAAATCTGCACACTGTGAGGAAGCTATTGTGTCAGATTTTGGTCCCTTTCGGAACGTTCCAGAATGTATCATGGCACATTTGTAAGACCCTTATCATAATCAGTTGATATTAAGAGTAACAGAGATCCAATGGTTTTATCTCATTAAAAAGGAAAAGTTGTGGCTGCAAAAAGGAAGAGCTGGTGTCTGGACTGATGGTATCTCTGTAGCCTGTGTGGAGGCTGCACACCACACTAAGGTCTACTATGAGCTGTGGTTGACACAGTGAAGCACACTACCAATCTGGTATCAATTTGGTTTTATGAGACAGCCGTTTCCTTCCATCCTGGTAACCCACAAAGAAATGATGAAGGAAGAGGATGCTGAAATTATTTGATACACATTATTTGAATTTGAGTCCTTATTTTTCACCTTTCCTAAGTGACATGCTTCTAACATTGGACTTAATCAAAGAATATCTCAGCCTTGCAATCTTTAAACTAGAAGAAATTGCTCATATCTTAAATTTTGTCAAAACTTATTCCTTCCAAGCAGCCTATAAATATTAATTATGACTATTAGTCTTTGGTTTATAGTTAACTGATGACATTTGGATTTGTGAGCATATAGAATACTTAATTGAAAACAAATTGGTCTTCTTGAACTTTAATGCTTCCTTCGTGACTTCAAAAGATGATTTACTTGAATATGACTTAGCTTTCAAGGTTTATGTATTGATGTATGAATTTTAAGAATTAAAACCCTCAAAGTATAGAGCTAACCAGAAGCTCCTGACTAGATGATATGGTGATAAAAAATAAAATTCTTTATCTTCTCCCATTCTCATGTGTTCTACTGGGCTCCAGTTTTAATCAATTATCATCCATCCTGAAGTATCTCTGGTTTGACACTTTTATATTTATCAAGTCTTTTCCAAGTCAAACACATAAGTTTAGCATTCCAGTCAATCTTTCCAGGATATATATATATATATATACATATATATACATATATATATATATATATATATATTACTAATTTGTTTAAACTTTACTAATTTATGCTTATTTGTTCGGATGATTATTCATGTTTAATCATGATATTTCCCCCTATGACACTTCACAGTTAGCATGCTGCTTTCTTGTATAGTGTTGATTTAAATATGGTACATAAAGTATACCATCTTTTCAAGTAATACCCAAGTGGTCAGCTTACCATTTTTAATGAAAGACTTTCCTGTGCCCTCTTGTCCCTTATCTACCATTACTAGCATTCCGACATGCCAGATCTCTAGGGACTCAGCCTAGGGACTCAACCGTTTCGTTGTGATGTCTGTGTCTGTCAGGAATGTGTAGCTTGTTTGAGCGTGTGTGGTGAGAAGTTATTCAGCTCATACAGCGCCATGCCAGCTTATGACTGCCATCTGGTTGTATTTGTCCTTCTCACATCACTTCCCAAAAAGATCAGGTTTGGGTTTGTCAAATGGCTGCCTGATCTTTATGACCACTTGGCATATTGATTACCTCAGCCCTCATTCATTTACTCCATCTGCACAGTGAATATTACCTTTCTTTGCAGAACTTTTTAAACCTATTATAATATTGGCTAATCAATTCAGTGAAAAAAACAATTCTCTCACACACCATATGCCTATGTATTTATATACGTTTACATATATGTCTACATATATACATACACATATACATATGTACGCACGTATATATAATAAATTTACTTATAGGCATTTCTCATTTTTCCCACCCTTTTCCAAAATGTTCCAACTCCTTACTTCATCCCTGAATTTTAATTTTGATTATTATTACATAATATGAAGGTGAAAATACTCTAGTCCTTGTTTTGACTATGATTAAGAGGTAAAGGAATGCCAAGATTCCTGTATTCCTAAGTGAGAGTTGTCAGGTGTCCTGTGCTGGATTAGAATGGAGCAACCTGAATGCTCTGGGAAAGAATAAAAATCTAGGAAATGGAAAGAGGTAGGGAATGGTAGTTGATAGATTTAGGGGTATTCTAAACAGAGTTTGAAAATGCCAATAATAGGGTTCTACTCTATAGGAAATCATTGGGTGTGTATTCCTAGAATTAGGAGTTCAGTAGACTGCTTTGTGTTTCATTACAGAGGAATGTAAAATGCTCTCAGCAGGCTGAGGGAGGAAAATGTGGAGGCTATGAGATGGATTTCTGGAGCTCTGTATGTTGGCGATGCATTCTCCTATTCCTTGCAGAAGAGCATGTTGGGAAGTCTGGATCCCATAGATAGTCAGCGCAGGGTACAGGGCTGTAGTTGTCGAGCCTCCCAGGCTGTACAGAGTGTCCCAGGCTGTACAGAGTATCCCAGGATGTACAGAGTGTCCCAGGCTGTACAGAGTATCCCAGGATGTACAGAGTGTCCCAGGCTGTACAGAGTGTCCCAGGCTGTACAGAGTGTCCCAGGCTGTACAGAGTATCCCAGTCTGTACAGAGTGTCCTGGGCTGTACAGAGTGTCCCAGGCGGTACAGAGTGTTCTAGGCTGTACAGATCATCTCAGTCTGTATAGAGCCTTCCAGGTTGTGTAGAACCTTCTAGGCTATGCTCTGCACAAAGGTGCCAGACTGAGGACTGAGAAAGTTGTTTTCTAAGGGTCACCTTCTTTTGTTAGCCTACTTCAGCCTGTTGGGAGGCCTCCTGTTTGTTCTCTACTAATCTGGAGGGGGGTCTCCTTTAAACATTCCTTTAAGGGACTTCGGGAGACGCCTGCCAATGAAGTGGGTAGGGTATAAGTGCCCAGAGTGAATGGTTCACCAGAATCAGGTCCAATCCAGTAGGGAGGGATTTCCAGAGCTGGACAGTCTTCAAAGGACTGATCAATTGGCGTCAGGAAACTCAGCCCCGAACACCTCCAATCTAGCAGCAATGCTAGATCAGTTCTGGGCAAAGCTGACTTTACTTGGCCCTGCACACTTTGTACCTTTGACTTCTTCATCTCATAGGCATCAAAAGCTGTGGACTAATGACTGAGGAAGAGAGAGCATCCTAAACCTGGCTGAACATCAAGAAGGGCCTGTTGGGCCCTGCTGCAGGCTTCCTTGTGCTGTCCTCTGGGACTGATTGAGCAGAAAGCCTTTGGCTCCCACAGGTGTTAGTGATGGATCTTGCTCTGTCTTAGATGTTATTCCATCTAAGTCCCAGTCTGTCTCACGCATAATAAAATGAAGGAAGGAAATTTTATCTGGACCTCATGAAGGTCAAAGTGCTGTGCTCACTGTATATTCAAGGAGGTATGAACAGGCTTCATTGGCAAGATATAGAAAATCAATGACGGGGAAAAAAGGCAGTTTTGTAGTGCTTTATGAGACTCCCTTGTCAGGCATAGCTGATCAGCAGTTTGGATGTGGTGTGTGTGTGTGTGTGTGTGTGTGTGTGTGTGTGTCCAACAGCAACTATGAGGGTCAGTCCTTGCTTTTCCCCATATTTGAAACAGAGTATTTTGTTATTCTGGTGCTCCCTACCTCAGACTAGCTGGCCCCGAGATTCCCAGGATTCTCTTATCTCTGTCTGCCATCTTGCTGTGGGATTACAGGTGTTCACGAGTCTGTCTGGCTTTATCTATGTTCTGGGCATTTAAACTTAGTTCTGCATGCCAGTTCACCACCAAGCCAATTCTTTTTCATTTCTGTCCTTAATTCTCACAGGGAAGGAAAAAGAGCCTGGGTATTTATTATGCTTTTTGATTTCTATTAGTCTTATATGTTGTACAGCAACAACTGAAATACAATAGGTTACAAATTTAAATGCTTAAATATTAAAATATTTTCTTTGAGAAATGTTTGCTTTGAAGCTTTATTTATTTTACTCTTTTTGTGTTTGTGTGTGTATGTGGTGTGCTGCCATGTGTGTATGCATGTTCACATGTATGTGGACATATGTTTGAGGACAAGTGCAGGTAAGAAGTGGACACTGAATGTCTCCTTTGATCTCTTTCAACTTTATATATTGAGAGTAGAGTGTCTCACTTGAACTATCAGCTTGACGATTCAGGTAGTATAGTTAAGCAGTTTATTCTGTGGAACCCTGAGCCTTCGTTATGAGATTATGGGCTGGACACCATTTCCACCCAGTGTTTATGTGGTTGCTGGGGATCCACACTCCTCAAATGTGTTCAGCCAGTGATTTATCCATGGAACTACCTCCAGAGTTTTAGTTTTGATCATCAACAATTAATAAAACTAATCCGTTTCTTTGTACCGCTGATCATGAGTAATTGGGAAGCTTGTCTTCCACATACAAACTGAGCTCTTCATGAGGACAGTCACTGTGGCTATGGTGTTTCCTCTTAGTTCTCTGTTGCTTGTGGAAATGTGTTATTTACATTTGTGCATTTTGTGTGTGTGTGTGTGTGTGTGAAAGAAATGGTGGGGAGGGAAGACTATCCCAATAGACAGTTGTTGAGTTAATGAGCAAAGTTTCAAAAATTAAAATCTCACCTTGTCTTATCTATTATGTCTGATCAAATTGAGTTCAAGCACCATGCATACGTGAGGAGGAGGATGTATAGAAAAACTTTAGGTGTAGTAATCTAGTTCACTAGACTGTAAGCTTCACTAGGGGAGTGAGTGTTGGTGCCACTCACCTGTCTTGAGTGCTTGAAACTACTTGGCATTCTCTACATCTTAGTGGGCACCTGAAGAAGAGGGAGAAAAGGACTCTTGTCTCAGAAATATGTTTTTATAATCTGCAAACTATTTTTAGTTATAAGTTTATTTACATAAATCCTTTGGTGTGAGAGTGAGTATGGGGATCTGCAGAAGCTTGTAGGTATTGTAAATGAGTTAAAACCACATCCTCAGGCATGATTTGAGGAAATTAATCCGTGCAGATAGTGTACATAGAATCACTGGTATTAATAAAAGCCTATGACTTCAGTCTAAATAAAAGAATACTACAAGCAAGCAAGAAAATATAGGGTAGAAAAGCATGCCAGCTAGGTTTGTTTACCCACCTAAAAATTTATTCTCAGACTTTTGGCCCGGGTTTTCATTGTATATTTTAGATCTAAAATGTTGATGTTATTTATGTTAGGGGCATATTGATCATTTCTTTCTTGATAATCTAGATCTGTTTTTCACACCTGAAAGTCATGGTATCCTGTTTGTCATTCCTAATTGGTTTTTCATTTCAAAACAACATTTTATAGGTATGTTCTCATCCATTTAATCAAGCACCACTCCTTGGAAATGATGGTGGAACAGTTGATACAGTGTTCACTCTCTGTAATCCCAATAAAATAGGCTTTGAGATTTAAACTCTGAAGATATTTCTTATGATAAGAATAAGCAGAAGTGTAAACAATGTGTTAAACTATAACATGATGGAAAATGCATGAAGTTCTCTAAGAGGCATTGTTATGTAGTGGCCACAATGCTTTGCTCAAGATGAAATGCGTGGGCACAAGTGACCTCAATGAAGAGACTACTGCTCCGTGACACACAAGATCAAGACCATGTTTTAAAAACACATGTGCAAGAAGGGAATCCTGCCAGCTAGGCATGCTTTCTGGTTGCTAGTCACACATAACCTCATTGATGACAACTGAATCAAATACTGCTCCTCTTCCAGTTGGTTTTCAAATGTGACGATTATAGAAATAGGCAGAATTTGGGGTTGCTTCAGTGGCTTGGGTTGTCATGGTCAGCATCACTGTCTTTTCCTTCATGTTGCAATACTGCTGCTCCGGCCCCAGCTATCACATCAGGAAGCAGCAACTAATAGGATGTGTTATATTTGCCCTTCTATTAAGAACACGTAATTTTTCTTACAACCACACAATGTAGCAAGGATGTTTGTCTCACTGGCCCATTGTTTCCAAATGCAAATTAGGTTGGAAAGAGTATAATTAGCTTTCTAGCTTCCTTAGTGTAAAGCCTTAAAATAGAAGGTAAATGAGATTGGTTTGGGGCTGGCTAGCCAGTAATGCCTGACTAGGGAAATAATCCCAACACTTCCTTCTTCTTATATCTTCAATATACTGGACAGAGTTTCCTGGGCTATAATTCAAGTTTTGATATCTGAAGCATGAGCCACCCCTAGAAGTCTCGTGTTTGGGGATTTACTTAGCAATATGAACTGAGTGCTGAGTCTGTGCCTGTCAGTGTGCTCTATCCTGGGTAAACAGGACTGATTAGGCTACAATAGCCCTTGGCATTGTGCAGTGTGCAGTTAGAGAATGCTCTATCAATATAAGACCTAACTTTTAGGAATTATTTAACCGTAGTCCTTAAGCTATGGGAGACAGCTCCAGATAAAAGTATTGATTGTATTCCAGGTTATCTTACTATATTATTCATAATATTATGATTTTTTTATTTTTATTTTATATTTTGGAGATATACTTTTTATTAATAAACAAACAAAATTCCCCATTTCCCACCTCCTAACCTTGCTGAACCTGTCTATTTTAAAAAATAGTTATTTAATTATTTCTTCTTGTTAATCAATGTATGCTTTTTATCATGTGAGGCTGCATACTCATCTTTACTTTACTACCAGGAAAAAAAATCCAAAATCCTTAATAATAAAAAGTATTTATTCCTGGTCCAGTGCAAGAGCTTTTGAGTCAGGACTGTGGGTGAAGGTGGCACATTAATGCAAATGAAGGGCATTAAGCTATCATTTCTGAGCCAGAATTTAATAAAATGAGTTCAACATTTCAGAGAAGTGTTTTTCTCAGGCAAAACATATTTGGTTTGAATTATGTTAGCAATTGGGGAAAAAAAACCCACATTAATTAGGTAATTGCTTCTCTGGTTCAGCTTGGTGGTGGAGTCAGTGACCAAGGGCAATGACACTACAGTTAGATGCATGGCCAAATTCGCGGCGCCCCGTGACAACTCTGTTACCTCACCAGAATTAACAACCATGCTGCTCAAACCCAGTCATCTCACTCTGTAAAAGCAGACTTGCACCAAAGTTCTGGGGAAATGTTTATTAAAATTGTGTGCTGGACACAGATCTTTCCTTTGTTGATGCATATGCATTCGTCGTCCTAAATCATAATCGTTCTTACTGTAAACGTTGTCGCTGCATGTGCTGTGTTTGGTTAGAATCACTAGAAGGTCATGCGCCAGTGACTTTCTTCCTTTTGTTTGCCAGAGCAGCGAGAAGAGCAGAGGCAGCAACTTAATTGGCCCCCGAATTCCCTCCACTGATGTTCAATGACCACAGGGAGATCTGAGGATGCTGAGTAAGGTCGCTCAGCGGCTCACAGAGGAGCCTGCAAGCCCAGTGCTCCTCACAGTATTTTCTTCCCACATCCCTGGACACACTGTATTCCAGCCGTGATCCTTGGCAATCCTGCCGCCGGTTGTCACTCCAAAAGTGGATCCTGGGATAAAGCTAAGAGGGACTTCATCCTAGGAACACCCAGCTATCATTGTGACTTGCTCAGACAGTAAAACATGAGACAAGGGGAAACACTCAATAGCTTTATCGTTTTCTCATGGCCTTATTAGATAGCTGGGATAACTGGTTATTTCTTCCATCATTTCTTCAGCTGCAGAAATAGCTGTCACAAATATGTAGTCTTTCTCAGTGTCCCCTTTGTGTACATTAGAAATATATTCCTCTGATTGGCACTCTTTAGATTTAGAAACGATTTCTTCTCTGGATTTTACATCAATACGCTGAATTTTAAAAAATCCCAAGTTTGAAATTACAAATAAAAGTGGCTTTTTACAGATTACATAGGAATGCATAGTGAAATCAGAACTTCACTCACGTGACCTGATTTTTACCCAGCATGCTTCCCAGTATCCTAGCCTGCCATTCATTGTTGCGTGGTCACTGGACGGTGATTTTGGGGTGTGTTCAACCTCATTACAGACTACTCTGCTATAATGTATGCTTTATATTCAGTTCCTTACTTATTCCCTCATTCCCCCCACACTCTGTTGAGTCTATCTTGTCTACAAACCTTCATATTTAGTAGCTTTGGCTTGTAAATGAGTTAACAAATAATTCCATCCATGAGATGCTTTTCCAAGGCCAAGTTTAGCATGTCCTCCAGCAGTTTTGCAAAGCAATAGAATTATTAATCCATGAAAATAGTGACTGGGAGGCATAATCACATTGCATTTTTCTATTACAAAGCATTAACTATTTGGTTAATATTCATCATTTTCTGTTTGTCCCATGCTTCAATCAACATTGGAGTAATGAGTCCTAAAACAATGTTAGAAAACTTCCACTGAATGAGCGAATGGAAAGACAGTGGCCACCAGCTCCTTGATTATAATCACAGTAGGGTGAAGTAGGACATATGACATTCAAAGTGTTATGTTTCGGCAATGTGACTATTTATGTATTTGACAGAGATGAGATTTACTATCTACATCTGCCAGAATTGACCAAATTCTTCTGGGTAGATAAACAATTTCCAAATTCCCTTGCTGGAAATAACAACCACATTACACGTTGACTGAAGAGCAGTCATAAACAGCTGTGTTATTCTGTGACCCCAGCTAATGGAGCAGCTACTCTCCAGAATGTCTCTCATTCTGCAAAGGGAACAACGAAGCCTCATGTCACCACTTACTGCTGCGTGCAAGAAGAGCCATGCATAGAGTCTATTAACAGCTTGCTGGTGGAATGAATCCCAGCGCCCACAAGGGGGCTAGAGATGCAATTTCTATCCTATGCCTAGAAGGCAGAGAGATCCAGAAATAACTTCAACAGCACCAATGACAACCACAGCGGCAGCCGACTACTCGTCTTGTGCGGGATTTGTTTCTGTATTGTGCTTTCTCCTGTGATTAAACAAAGAAAAGGGTTTCTGTTTGTGTTAGTGATTTATATACATTGTCTTATTAACCCATAAGATAAGACCCTGGGAGCGAGGCATTGTTATTTTTGTATGGGATTGAATAAGTGAGGTTAAGTGGCTTGCCCACATAGTAAATGATGGGGCTAAGATTAGCGCTTCAGTCTGTCTGACTCTGGAGACGCTGTCCTTAAGAGTGACATTGCATTTACATCATAACGCTGTGTCCTTCAGGATCCATCATTCCCTCTGTAGGTCATTTTCTCTTCACCCCTGAATGCCCTTTGCTCTATGATGCTAAGAATGTATGGCTTTAAATACAAAGTGGAAAGAGAAAAAAAAAAAAAACAAAACTGGTTTTGCTATAAAGTCTCAATGAAAATGATCAAACCAAAGCAAAATTGCTGTTAGATCATTCCAGCAAATAGTCAAAGTTGATTAAACTTATAAAACCACATAAGTATGTCTGTATAAGAAGATCATGTTCTAGGTTCTGTTTCTACTGATTATATAAAAAATACTTTCTCAGTGTTTCAAAATAAATTGCTAGTAATTTCAAAGTGATACCGGGTTTACTTATTCTCTTAAAATTGAAATTTACATTTAGTAAAAGAGCTTCATATTTGTAATTAAGCATTGCTTCAAACTTTAATTTTTTTCCATTGGAAATTTTCTTCTATGAAGTATAGGTGTTTTCTTCCACATTAAAGATTTTAAAGATAATTTTAGATAACGTTGTGTTTGTAAAAAAAAAAACCTGAAATCCAACAATGACTTTTGATTGACTGGGAGAATCATTTCTTTTCTTGTTTTGCATCTAAAATCTCAAGACTGAGTAGGCTGCTGCCTGGCTTCCCTTGTTTACCGCATACTATGTGGAGTCAAACTTCACACAACTATCTTAACATAGGAGAATGAACAGGCCGTGTGCCACTTCCTTTACTCTTTTCTTCATATTTGTCCACAGTAAGCATATTAATATCTCTAGTAAATAAATATTTATGACTATATATTGCCCTAACTTACATGACGAGTGAGCCTCACTTGTTTCCCAGTGGTACAAGAAATAATAACTCAGTGCCCCTTTCAAACGTGTACTTTTTATTAGCTGAAGCATGGTACTCTGTTCTTTGCATAACATACAGAGTTGTTAAGCACCTAACAACAACACACTGTTGGCCTGACTTTTGGGCTATGTGATCAGAGGTGCGTTCTGCCTATGAGTATAATCTATAAAGTCAGCCAGATTCCTCAATAATAATGACCGCATCCCTTGTCTGACTCATTGTTGAGTCTCAGTTAGCTTTGAACTTCAACAGGCAAAGACAATCTCCTAAATCTGAAGATCACCTCTTTGACAGCAAGTATGGAGCAGAAATTTGGAAGAAAGGGGTCTCTGAATCTGAAGACCTATTGTTAAAGAAAGACCCTACATCATCCAACTGGGTGCCTTTGGATTTTGTTTTCCCACACAAGAGCAGGGGTGGGAGTCGTGTTTCTTTTTGTGCCTTTGGTAGGTGGTAACTTTTTATAGCATGCCATATGGGTACTTTTTTTCCCTCAATTTTAATGTTGGTTTTTAGCTCACACATTCTAGGTGGGTGGCAGTGGGCCTCAGGCTTTTGTAAATTGGCCAGGTGGGACGTTGACTTTGATGGTGCACTGGAGCATATTAGCAATGTCCTGGGAAAGTGACAGTCTATTCAGGCAAGGCTGAAAGCACCTGTGCCTTTGACAGACTCTAGCGGCTGAGGTCCCCTCATCCTCATTCCTGTAATCACCATTGGATGAGACAATGAGAGACAGACCTTGATAATTCTTTGGCACAGGCTGGCCTGCTATTTCATGGGAAGCTGCTTGGATCGATCCTTTTGGCAATGGAGCGAATAGCACTATTTGCTGCTTTCAAGTGGCAAGGCAATGGGATGTCACATGTTCTACAGAACACTGGTAGGGCTCTTCATTCTCACTATACCAGGCCTGCGTGGGCAGTGCTAGACCAGCTGCCCCACATTCTGTTAGTTTTTGTGCCTTAGCACCTGACTTTAAGATCAAGGAAGCGATTTATGAAAGCAAAGTGCTCTGATGGTCCAAGTTGGTTTGAAATTTGTTGTGACTGCACTTTGCCTGCTAATTCTTATTCCAGGCAACCAGATTATGAGTGTCCTTGAGTTGTATGATAGGATTTTCTGGATGAGGAATGAGAATGGGGCATGCCCATCAGATGAACAGGCTGAGTTATCATTTTTGAACAAGCTAGAGAGATGCAGATCACAGTCACATTGCTGCTAACAGCAAAGTAGAAGGGCTGGCTCAGCTGCTAGAATATCAGAATGGATGTTTGCGACCCCAAAATTCCAGCAGACACAACAGTGGAATATGAGCCAGATGGAGAAACGGCAGAGAAGATCCAGGATCTATGTAACTATGGAGAACATCTTTTCAATGTTGCAGAAAGACAATCCCTGGCAAGAAAAGTTGACTAAATAGACCTGAAAGACTGAGATGATGCTATTTAAAATATTTTTCCCAAATAAGCAACTCTATTTGTCTCACTTAGCAATCTTTATTTTTGTTTTAACTGATCATGCTAATGTATTTCAAGTTGCATGAGCTAACTTGATTTCTAGAATATAAAAGTAAACCCTGTTCTATTTTCTTTCTATGTTGTTTGCAACAATTTAATTTTGATCTGCTTCTCTCTACCTCATTCCAAGAGGAAAGACTAGGCTGTTTATCATTGGGTTCCATTCGACTATAAAAAATGTGAATACAATTAACAGGAGAAAACTAGGAAGAAGAATGCAAAAAAAGAAATTAGGACTAGGTGAGGTTCTAATGGCAATCACTAAAGGGTTTTATGCTAATATTTTCTTTGTCCTAAGGGAAATTTGTGGGATTTTTGAACCCTGTGTGAAAATGTATTGTTGTGATTAGTGTAATAAAAAGCTAAATGCCAATAGCTAGGAAGAAGTTAGGGAGGAGTTCTCAGAGTTTAGACAGAATTTCTGGGGAGAGAGAGGACTCTGGGAAGAAGAAATGTGGGTCTGCAAGCCAGATGTGAAGAGGAAACAGGAGGTGAAAGATGAAAGAGAGGTAACGCCACATGGCAACACAAAGATTAATATAAATAGATTAATTTAAGTTATATGAGATAATGGGATAAGTCTAATCTAAGGCCCTTCTTTCATAATAATAAGTCTCTGTGCTGTTACTTATAGGTTAGCGTTTTCAACAAGAAAACATATTACATATGGACCCAATGTGGGGCCACATATATCCATATCAGGCCTGACAGAGCTAAAAAAGTTCTTCCCAGCCACTGTGGTCTCTCGGGTAGGTTTGCATACAGAGATGCAGCTCTTTTAAGAGGCCCTGCTTGTAGATGAGCACCTGAGCAGCTGGCAGTGGGTACAAACTCTGGCTTCAGGCAGACACAACAGTTTCCTTGAGCTGGAGTGGGTAGATGCAGCCCTGGTGTTGGAACCTGCTGACATAAGAGCTGAGGTGGGTGGAGCCATCCACCAATGCACCCCTTGCTAAGTGGAATCACATGGCAGTAGCTTAGCAGTTTAAGATTCTGCTCACATTGTCAGAGGAAGCTACAGATTCACACACACACACACACACACACACACACACACACACACACACACACACACACACCAGGTCCAGGCTGACAAACCATTCAACAGGTTATTGTATGTTGAAACATGTACTTGGATGCCAAATAAAGAGAAAGAAAATGCGTATAGACAGCCATAGAAAAAATAGTTTAAAAACAATAAAGTCTTTAAAGAAAGGCTAGAGTAAATTTAAAAAATAAGCCATAAAAATAAGCCATGTGAAGATGGAAAATACAGAGGGCATCTGGGTCCTATATGATGCTTTATTGACTTTGAATATTTTCAAAGCTAATGTCAAAAAGCAATAACTGCTGAGAGATATTGGATTGTGGAAACTGTCAAATTAAGCCTATATATATATATATATATACATTTATATATTATTTAATATAAATATTAAATGTCTGAACTTCAAAGTGGAATTCAGAAAATATGTTGCATTGTGGGAGAGGTTATGCCTTTGTTTCCACAGAAAACAAAATGTTATAGTTCTATTCAAAATTAATAAATATCATACTTGATTGAGGGAGACCTCATGAGCATGTTGACTGTAGACAAGAGAAAAAAAGCCAAAAAAGACTACAAGACAGGTGACATATATGCTAATCCCTCGAAATGGGAACAGCTCTGAGACTGGATGAGACGTGATAAATCGTGTTGACTACAGACTCCTCATGACTTAATTTTACATTCCGTCCTTCCATAGGACATGGGTAGAGATTTATATTACAGTTTGGTTATACAGCCCAAACAAACTTAAAAAGTTAAGAGTTGCCTTTTGCCTGCTCAAACTTAAAACATAGAATCATCTTTAACTGACTTGTGCACACTGTGCAGTCCATACTTGTATTAATACAGATATATATGTTATCTTTAGATATTTGTATGTTTTCAGGAAAAAAGAACCAAGCACCAGTGAAAACAATAGCCCAGGTCATGCAGCCAAAAATGTCTCTGTTGCAGTTTCCTCAAAATTCTGCATCCAGAACAATTTAAAAACTGCTAGCTGGGATGGTCCAGACTCACAGATTACTCCCATGAGGATTTCATGTAAGTCCTATACTTTCCCATCACACAGAGACTAAACAAAAACAGCCAACGCCCCCAGGACTTAACCATTATCCAGTTTGTTTTTTCAGGGTCCCTTAAAGATGCCATTATCCTTAAACAATAGAAAACAGTCTAAACATGATTTTCACATTCCCAAGGGATAGGATAGGTGGTTTCTGGTCATTTGGTGGGTTATGGATGTTTGTCATTATTTAGGGGGTCATTTGGTGAGCTATGGATGCTTGTCTTATTTAGCTCATTGGCTGTAAATTGCTTCTGGTCATGGTAAGAGAAGAAACTAAGCAAGGTAATTTAGATTTATAGATCTCTTTCTGAAAAGAAAAAAGTGAGATATAGGAATGATAGGATGAAAGGGTAGATTATTAAATCTACTTTAAACTATTAAAGCAACTATTAATCTCAAATATCTTATGTTGGTATAGATTTTTGTATATTGCTACAAATTTAAGGTTATTTTTTTAATACTATATTGTGGGATCCCACAGAAGAGGATCTGCTCCACCGTGACTAAAGGTCAGAGAGTTCAGACCTATTCTTACTTCTTCAAAGTTGTATGACAGGAGGTTTGGACTAAGGTGTGGCTACTAACAGGATGATTTTTACCTAGTGTGGTAACTTGTTTGGAGTATTAAGAAGGTAATTACTTTGTTTGTACCTTGTATCACACTAAAGAAGAATTTTGTCTTCCCACTCCTTTTTGGATTGGAGTATTTAAAGGCTATGAGGAATAAACTGGAGGTGAATCTCAGGATTTACTGGATGCCCTCCTGATTCTATCTGTTGCCTTTTGTCTATTTTTTCCTCAATCAACACTCTTCACCCCAAGCACAGATAAATAAGTCAGGTGAAACATAACACACACACACACACACACACACACACACACACACACA
>NC_022025.1:5333578-5358593 GCF_000317375.1 Microtus ochrogaster
TATTCCAAGCATTTAGAGCTGCTTGGTGACATAGACACAGTATTTCATCGTCATAAAGAGCTTGGACCTGTGGATCAGCATATTCTCCTGCATCATGAATTTGATCTTGGGAAACCTCAACACCTTTTGTTCTTCCTTGCTTTTCCATATGTTTGGATTCTTCTCTGAAATAAATTCCAAACATCAAGGAAGGTCCATTCTCTAAAACTGCAGACACTAAATGATGGAAATCATGGGGGGTAGCTCTAGCATTAGAAGCCCATGTCCTTATCATTTCTTTTACATATGCATTGTGCATGCCAAAATTAACAACAGCTTGCTTAATTTCTTTCAGATCATTCATTGCTATTGGTATCCATCTAGCTTCTCTGACTCCCTTTGAGCCTTTAGAAGTTGATGCCTTATCAGAATTAAGTATAGGGTATGTTGCTAGAACCCTGGGTAAGCCAGTTCTAATAGCTGGTGGAGGCATTGTATCCTGTCCTTGTGCCTCCTTACTGTGTTCAATGGCTGCAATAATTTCTCCAATTTTTTAAAATCTTTTTATCATTGTCTCTCTTAAATCCTGAATCTCCTGACCTGTATATATTTCCAGTGATTTCACTGAGGTATCAATTTTTTGGTCCCCATTCTGGAGGAGAGCTCAGGAAACATTAACCCTACACAAAAAAGCTACAGACATCTACAAAATTCTGAGAGGAAAAGAAACAGCCCTATGCAGGAAAGAGGACATTAAATATTGATAACAAATACTCAGCCATGAAAACAACACACACACACACACACACACACAGACACATATATTTATAAATACATATATATTTATATAAACATACATATATATTTCTATTTTAGATTGCAGTATTGTACCTACACAGTTAATTTAAAAATGTAATGTATATTTTGGGTCCTTGAAAGTTATCATTACAAACTATTTTAAAAAATTAAGAAATATAGGTTAATAGTCATCTAATAATCAAATTTGTGGTCTTGTTATGTATGTTTTCAGAAATTTCAGAGACCTACAGAATATGGCATTTAAGATGTTTTAATAACCTAGCATTCTTCATAACTGTAAGACATGTCTGCTCCTGGCAGCACCAATTTACTTAAAAAAAAGATGATGGGTAACAAGAACTTTATATGGAGTTTGCTTTTATTGTGATAAAGTTAGTGACTAGACAAGAAGCTGTCCTTACCTTGACTGGTGGAAGTATGTTGGACAAGCAGAACATAAAAGAAAGTAACTGCCAAACTTTGCTAAGGCAAGGTAAGACAGTCCTTCAAAATTCCTGCTTCAGAGAAAAAGTCCATCAAATATTTTAGGCCTGCAGGTTGAAGATGGAAGCCCCAACTTTGCAGGGGAACCTTGGGTGACTGTCAAGGCAGTCAGGTGTTTCTGTCATTTCTATAGTTTTGGAAGTTTTTGGTTCTACACTTTTTGTTTATTCAGGTTCTTCTTGACTATTTTATGGGGTTGGATCAGATAGTTATAGTAAAAGTTTTTATTGTTACAAAATTCAGAAAATAAACCTACACAAATAACATAAAGTTTGTAATGTTGAGAGACATGAAAGCTTAAGTTGTTTATCTAAGAAGATGTTTGAGGATGGAAATAAAAGTTATGATAAACAATGGCTTAGATATAAAACTTTGGACTCACTAAAATGGATAGTACATAAAATACTTTCGATTTTCCAAATACATATGGATTTAATATTATAAATATAATTCTTACGTGCTAATTGTTCTTAATGCATATAGTTCTACTATATTAGAGTTAAAATTTTTCTTTTTACTTAGACAAAAGTGGGGAATGCTGTGGGATATTTCTTGTGTGAAAATGTATTGCTATGATTGGTATAATAAAAAGCTGAATACTGATAGCTAGGAAGAGATTAGGGGGAACTTCTGGGAAGAGAATAAATTTGGGGAAGAAGAAAGGTGAAGTCATCAGCTAGATATGGAGAGGAAGCAGGAGGTGCAAGATGGAAGAAAGGTAAGGCCACTTGATAGAACATAGATTAATTTAAATGGGTTATTTTAAGTCATAAGAACTAGTGGGAAAATACGCTAAGGCCAACATTTCCTAACTTTTAATAAGTCTCCCTGTCATTATTTGTGGGTGGTCCTGATGCAAGATGATACTACAAGAATGTGCTTGAGAAATTAATGGTATTTGTACTCCTAATGAAGACACAATAAAGATGATACTACAAGAATGTATAATAACATTTGTATTCATAATACAGACACAATGAAGTAAAGCAGAGTGTACATTAGTTTGAGGAGAGGCCTCCTACAGATTGGGATTATACAACAAATAAAGATGAAAATAGATATTTTTGGATAGACCCGGACTCAATGATCATCTCTTTTTTCATAGTGGAAGGCTCCAAAAGATAAAATCTGGAATGTATTACTAAAACAAGCTTCACGGTTAGAAAAACACAGAGAAAACAAGCATAAATCACTGAAGCTCAGTAAACAGTATGAGCCTGGCATCAGGTAGAAAGAAGACAAGGTAAATAAAATAAAAATGAAAAGGTTGCTAGCATTCCATAAAACAATCAAGGTTGCCCAAACCAAGATAAAGCTGAGCAGTTCTCATATCCAAGAGTAGTGTTACGATTCATAGCTATTAGAAATGAAAGTACTATCTTCAATTAGACAAAAAAAAAAAAAGAACTCAAACAAAAAGCTACATATAGCTGAGGAAACCACAAGTGTTAATTATAGACCATTTATTATTTTTTGTTAATTGGCTGTGAAAACTATATCAGTGATGTATGCTGCAGACAACAAGGGAAATTTGGTATGTGCATATGGAAAAAGAGTGTTCAATTTACAATTTAACTTTATGCCTGAAGTTCACATGGAATAAAAGATTTAGAGGATTTGTAAAAGGGAGGTTAGGGACAGCTCCTCTGAGAAGGCACCATTGGCAATAAAAGACAGGGTCCAAAAATTGATGGTCATTGCTGTAATGAAAGTCTATCAACCATGATTATTTATCTGAAGTGACTGAGTAAGAAAGAGAACCCTTTCTTAAGGGACAGATTTTTAAAGCATTCTACATGTATTCAACAGAAATGGTTACTGTTCCATGGGACTGAAAATAGCTACTTCAAGGCATTCTGTGTATTGTGTAAGCAAAAGGTGCAGAGAGTTCAAGACCGACCAAATGCCCAATACAATGAAGGAACAAAATTCAACAGGGTTTCAATATGTTGAATGGAGAAGTAAGGCATCAAAGTTGATTGAGCCTATCACTCCTATAATTTTATAAACACTATAGAAACACATATGTCACAAAATGAACCCAAGGATGGGATGTTTTAATTGTATGACTTTTCTTCCTGATTAAGCTATTTGTTATTATCTCATTATATCGGTAGCAGAATTGAGCTTAATGTATATTGTAGATTCCGGGCATCTCTTGAAGATTAACTTGCATTTTGTAAGGATGACATCAGAATTATCTATACCTGTTTTCCTTCTCTTGGGTACTTTTCAGATTCTGTTGTGATATGTTACGGTATTATTAAGCACTCAATTTGGAATTATAATTTTGCATGTGATAAAGCTTCATGTCACATTAACTCTTCATAGTCTAAAAAAGATAGCTTATGAGAGTCTCTCTGATAAAGTATTTTCAGATTGAGTTACCAGAAGAATTGCCAAGACAAGCAGCTGAAGGCAGTTTCTCCCTAGCATGGAGAATCTATCCTTTTGGTACTGAATTGAACAAAATGTTGAGGGGGATGAAATTTTAACTACATAAAGGAATAGAGCAAATTTTATTTCTCTTGTTTATATGTTATGAGAACATTTCTATTTTTTAATATAATTTATTCCTTTGAAGTTTCAACAGGGATTATATTTGGATTAGAACATATTTATATTTCTAGTTTATAGTTAGATAGTCTTGTTATTTAATCACAATATGGACTTTCTGATAAGGACTACTGGACATGGTGACTGGATATCATTTTGAAAGGTGTATTTTCTTCTGAAATATATTATCAAGATACATTTGAAATCTAAAATGTATTATTTTCCATTATTGTATAGAAAAATAATAGTGAGAGTAGGTGGACTTTTTCAATATATGGTGAAAATCAATGTTGGGATTGTAACTTAAGCTTAATATAGAAGCTTTAGTCATGCCGTCATGTGATTGATACATCTGTTTGCCCATTCATTGAACTATGTACCCCTCATCTGCCCTACACCTTTCAAACAAATTAAAACCTTACTTCAGGTTCTGATTGACAAGGTGCCAGAAATAAATATTTGAATGATTAAGCAAACAAATGAGCTCTGTGATAAAATGTCAGTCATCCTGTGTATTTATAAAAATATGTAAGTACAATATGTAAGATTAATCACTCCCTTTCACATTTACTTTGTGAGAGTCTAATGCTCAGTAAAATCAGGTGATATTTGCAAGGTATGTGGAACACTATGGGTGACCGACGACTTTTCTCTCTTAAGTAGGGAAACTTTAACCACGCAGAACTATAAGAAACTATGGTTCTCATTTTGCTGGCCACAGTTTGAGTTTTCTTTCTAATTTTTTGATGTATGTGAAGTCTCAGATTGAAATGAAAGTCCTTTGGGCTGGTAGTAATTTACTCTCCTTAGAGTGCTTGGTGGTGACATAATTGATTTTGTTGCCATTGATTAAAAGTCACATTAAGTTTAAAACTGTCAGCTGAACCCAGAGATAACATTTTCATAATGACTTTAATAAACATGGAAGAAGTGATTTCACTGCATTCATAAATTTGATGAATGGCATTTTCCCAGGACCAAAAATAAACGAGCTGCTCTTTGCACGTGTAATTACTGTGTTACAGGTAGATTCTGTAGTACATTTCTTTTGGGAGGGGGGTGAGAAAAGAAAAAACCAGATATAGGTTTAGGAAAAACTCTAAACAGTACTATTGGAGTTTCAGAAAGCTGGTCGTGTTTTCATGTAGAAGAAAGAAAAGATGAGGACATTTTTATTCACACCAACCCGCTTTGCTGAATACTTTCATCTACAAAAAAACGCTTTAGTTGGGCACTTCTACCTTCCAGTGTCAAATCAGAAGTTAGCCGCTTTGATCACCGCCAGTGGTTTCCCTGCTTCTGCTTCCACAAACATTAAGGTTATGTCAATCAAATTGTCCCTTAGATCAATCACATCATGTCATTTTACTGCTTAGAACTTTGAATATTTCCTCTTTTGTTGTAGTCAAGCCCAGAATCTTAACTATGGCCAACATGATTGTTGGTGCCTGCAGTTGTTTTGCCCTTCGTAGCTACTCCTCTGTCATCACACAGTTCATCTCGTCTGTCTCAGCCACTCAGGCAGCCTCGGTCTCAGCAGGTTTACATTTGTTATTACATTTCCCTTGGGTGTTTTTCTCAAGTTTCTTATATGGCTGGAATCATACCTTCACCATAATGTTGTGGGAAATACTCTCTACAATGTACATGTTGTATATACCACCTCTTTTTTCTACATTTTGTTTTCATGGTGTTTCTAGATGTGCAATACACATAGAATTTATTTGCCTCTCTTGTTGATTGCTTTTACTTCCCACAGAAAATGTGCCCCAGGAGAGCAGATAGTGCACTGTACACTGCCATATGTAAGTATATAGAACAGTAATTGACATGTAGTGAATATTAGATGCGTATTGAATAAGTGAATATGTTTGTTATTAAGTACTTTTGATTCTATACTCAAATATAAATGCATAAACACTTAACTCATAAATTAAATACTTAATTGAGGTTTTATATTAGTCTAAAATGATAAGAGAACGCTCTGCTTCTGGCAAGTGTTAGGAACACAGGAGTCAATAAATCCTGCACATGCTTCTTAAGACAGAAATTTTTGTTATTAGTAAATGAGGTTTAGAAAATGTGTGTAGATTTTGAAGAGGTAGAAATGCCAGACTCACCAAGAGGAGAATTGTAAGGTCATTACCTCATGCTTCTTGGAGAAAGTAGAATTGATCCCTTCATAAGGGGATCAGTTTGTACTTTCAGCTAATGACAAAACAGAAGAACAAGCAGAAGTAAAAAAAAAATCCTTCAAAAATATTATGTATGAGTGTATGTGCACTGCGTGCATACATCCTGCCCATGGATTCAGATGAGAGTGTCTGACACCCTTGAGCTGGAGTTACCAATGGCTATGAGCCACCATGTGGGCTATGGGAACCTAACTCCACACTCATGGATTCAGAAGGGAGTGTCTGATGATACCCTTGAGTTGGAGTGACCAATGGCTGTGAGTCACCATGATGTTTATGGGGACCTAACCCAGATTCTACCTGAGAGGAGCAAACTCTCTTTACCTCTGAGCCATCTCTTCAGCTGCAAGAATAATATTTGCTTTAAAGTACATGGGGTCATAGGAGCACAGTACTGGATATATGCTATGTTTTTTAGATATTTGTCAAGTTAAAAATGAACTCTACTCTTTATGTGGAAGAAAGTGAGGCTGACTCAAGACACAGGAGGAAGTGTGTTTGTATTCCAGAACAACTCACAGTAGGTACCGCTGAAAAGGATGGTAAAGATTGCGAATCTGTTGAAGAAAGACTACTCTTACATTTGCTGTTGAGTGGAGCCTCAGAAAGGATGCAACTCCCAGTATGGCACTGGGGACCTTTAGTGAAGTAGAGCGAGGTCAGTAATGGCAATAGGGGTCACATGAAAACCCTTCAGTGGAGGGAACTGACTTTGTTGTACAGCTAAGGAAGGATACAGCTCAAGAGGAAAATCCAAAAGCAGTCACTTAGGAGCTATTCAGAAGCATGTGAAAATACAAATTCTGTAAACTGGACTTTCACATGAAAAACAGCCAGTAGAGTTTTCAGGTCCTTGGTGATTTAATTATCCTTCCTTATTATCTTTCATATTTATCTCAGTATATAAAGAAAGAGGAGTTCCTGTCGAGTACCTGTAGTTTTAAGGAAAAAAATATTTATTCTTTCTTAGACAGTGTTCTATTGCTGTGGATAGACAACATGACCTTGGTGACTCTTATAAATTAAAGTATTTAATTAGGGTGGCTTAGAGTTTTAGAGTATTATCTCATCATGGCAGGGACCATGCCAAATGCAAGCAAGCTTGGTACTGGCGGGGTAGTTGAGAGTTCTATGTCTGGATCCATAGAACCGCTGGGTCTGGACTGAGCTTCTGAAACACAAAGCCCACCCCTAGAGACACTCTTTTTCTAAGAAAGCCACAGCCTGAATCCTTTCAAACAGTAACATTCCCTGGTGACCAAAGATTCAAATCTATGAGTCTATGGGAGGCATTCTCGTTCAAACCACAGCGCTTCCCAACTTAAAAAGGCTCAAACCAAATGGATCAAAGACCTCAACATAAAGCCAGCCACACTGAACCTTTTAGAAGAGAAAGTGGGAAGTACACTTGAATGCGTTGGCACAAGAGACCACTTCCTAAATATAACCACAGTAGAACAGACACCAAGAGAAAAAAAATAATAAATGGGACCTCCTGAAAGTGAAAAGCTTCTATGAAGCAAAGGACACTGTCAACAAGACAAAATGACAACCTACAAGCTTATTCAGTCCCAGTCCAGCTGGCCTTGGTGAGCTCCCAACAGATCAGCCCCACTGTCACAGTGGGTGGGCGCACCCCTCGTGGTCCTGACCTCCTTGCTCATGTTCTCCCTCCTTCTGCTCCTCATTTGGACCTTAGGAGCTCAGTCCGGTGCTCCAATGTGGGTCTCTGTCTCTACCTCCATACATCGCCAGATGAAGGTTCTAAGGTGATATGCAAGATATTCATCAGTATGGCTACAGGATAGGGACATTCACTAACCCCACATCAGACAGAGGTCTGATCTCCAAAATATACAAAGAACTCAAGAATTTGGTCATCAAAAGAACACATAATCCAATAAAAAAAAATGGAGTATAGACCTAGACAGAGAACTCTCAACAGAGGAATCTAAAATGGCTGAAAGACACTTAAGAAAATGTTCAACATTCTTAGTCATCAGCGAAATAAAAATCTAAACAACTCTGAGATTTCAACTTATACCTGTAATAATGGCCAAGATCAAAAACACTGATGACAACTTATGCTAGAGAGGTTGTGGGGTAAAGGGAACACTTCTGCATTGCTGGTGGTAATGCAAGCTGTAACAGCCCCTTGGATGTCAGTGTGGCGATTTCTCAGAAAATTAGGAAACAGTCTTCCTCAAGACCCAGTAATACCATTTTTGGTTATATATCCAAAGGATGCTCAATCATGCCACAAGGACATGTACTCAACTATGCTCATAACAGAATTGTTTGTCATAGCCAGAACCTAAAAACAACCTAAATGCCCCTTGACTGAAGTGTGGATAAGGAAAATGTGGTACATTTATACAATGGAGTACTACACAGCAGAAAAAATAATGACATCTTGAATTTTGCAGGCAAATGGATGGAGCTAGAAAACATTAATTTGAATGAGGTAACCCAGATCCAGAAAGACAATAATCACATGTACTCACTCATAAGTGGTTTTTAAACATAATGCCAAGAAAACCAGCCTACCAATCACAATACCAGAGAACCTAGACAACAGTGAGGACCTAAGAGAGACATACATAGATGTAATCTACATGAGAAGTAGAAAAAGACAAGATCTCCTGAGTAAATTGGGAGTTTGTGGACCTTGGGAAAGGGCTGAAGGGTGGAGGGGAGATGCAGGTAGGGGAGCAGAGAAAAATGTAGAGCTCAATAAAAATATAGACTCAGACCATATAGATCAGCTCAAGGTACTTTCAAAACAAGCTTGTCGTTTGTAGACTCATGTCCTTTGTGTGCTTGTGTGTGTCATTGTATGAGTGTGCAGGTATACAGGCTTGCACTTGAGGAGGCCAGAAGCAGATGTCTGGTATCTTTCAAGTTTTCAACCATGTGTCTTTGTGTACATGAGTATGTGTACATTTTTGCATGTGTGTGAGCACATGTGTACACAACGCTGATGTCTGACAATATTTCTAAAATATTTCTTATCCAAATTCGGAGCTTGGCAATATTGCTTGCCTTGCTAATGGGCTTGATCTGGGGATCCTGTGTTGTCGGATTCTGAAATTACAGGTGGACCACTCATGTCGCCTGCATTTATATGGCTTCCGTGTTCAGAGGCTGTCTGTGGGAGACAGATGCTTCACCTACTGTCCTTGTTTGTGTTTATTTGGGGATATTTTTATTTGTTTATTTAGGGGTATTCTTGTTTGTTTGTTTTGGGATATTCTTATTTGTGTATTTTGGGATATTCTTGTTGTTTGTTTTGGGGTACTTTTGTTTCTTTTTTGTGGTTGTTTTTTTTCACTAAACCTGGACTAACTGATTTAGCTAGATTGGCTTTCTCGACTTAATTCCTAAATTATCTTTATAATTGAGTTTATTTGTATCCTTATCCCAATATCTATGTTGTTCAACTCTTTTTGCCTGAGTTCCATTTTATATTGTGATCTAGGTTTTATTAAGAGCTGAGTAAGAATCCTTTATCTGCTCTTCAGTGACCTTCTCCTCTCTCAGTAAATGGTGCTCCGTTGGGCATTTTTGCTGTTGTTCCTTTATAAGGATAGAGACAAGTGCAACTGCTGCTTTCAGGCGTGTATGAATATAACTACGTAAAGCCACTTGATATGGGCAACACAAAATGAAATCAATGATATTTTTATATGTTCGTTGTCTCATAAGGTTTTGACAGGGCCCTTTGTTTTCCTTATCCTTACAGATCCTTTATGCATATATCATGACTTCCAGTTCATGTGTGTTTAGGAAATTCCCGTGTGTAAGAACATGAGTGTCTCTGAACTTACTATTATTTGTCTGAATATAGTATTTTTTCCTATAGCTCTTTTTCTTCGGTTTGTTTCTTTTGTCCTATTCCCATTTGTTTGCTTTTGTTTTTATTTTATTATTATTCCTTACCATCTATTTGTTTTCTAATGAGAAACAGAAAGGGTGTGAGAAGGTGTGTGTGGAGATCTAGGAAGAGTTGGGGGAAGGGAAACTGTGATCAGGATATATTGTATATAAAGCATCTATTGTCTCTTTCTTAATTTAGCATGTATTTTTATTGATTCTTTGGGGATTTCCCACTCCGTGCATAGTCTTTCCATGTTTGCCCTTCACCCTTGTAGCCTCCCTGCCAAAATGAAAACAACAAAAAAAGAAAGAAAAGCATTTTGTACCTCTTTCTTTCCTGCCTCTTTTGCTGTAGTGGCTTTGGGAGCTGCCGTGTTCTGCAGTATGCCTTTTGCCCAAACAGCTTTACTTGAGGGAAGCCAGGCAAACTTTCTTCCAGTCTGCTTGGTAAAACATCTATTTTCAATAAAAGAAAAAAAAAGCTGCTTGATAAATACTTTATGATTTAGCGTAAAATTTTGAGGATTTTTTGAGTACATCTCTTTTTTAAACTGTCTTACACAAAAGGCAACTTTCATTAAGAGTTATTTGAAACTAATTGAGATTGAGAATTTGATTGGTAGACAAGAAGTGGAGAGACACAGGTGAAAAATATTTTCCTCTAAATTATGGTTTGTTAATACTGTTTTAGAATGTGAAAGACAGAAATTACTATGGATTAATTTTTATAGATGGTTTAATTCAGATTAAAATAAATTATAGGTTTAATGATATTATATGATACTGTAGTTCCCTTACAATAGATAATTATAAATATAAACTAGGGTATTAAACATTGCATCAACTTGAATTTGCCTTAGGGACACTATATGTGGTTTTGATCTTTTAGATTATGTTGTTTTTCTTGTAACTCACATCTTTTGCTTAAATATGAGGGTAAAAGATAAAAGATTCCTAGTACATATAGTACCCATGTGCAAGTTAGTAATACCACAATTAATTTCCTTCCTTTGTATGCTTTTCTGTACACACACACACACACACACACACACACACACACACAAGCACGCACGCACGCACCTTGCAAACATTTTATTTAATGCGGACTGTCCTGGCTAGTTATTAATGTTAAGTTGACACAGAGGGAGTCATCTGAAAAGAGTGAGCCTCAGTTGCAAAGCCACTTCTATAAGATATCTTATACAGTCAAGGCTGTAGGGCATTATCTTAATTAGTGATTGATGAGGGCCCAGCCCATTCTGGGTGGTGCCATCTCTCAGCTGGTGGCCCTGGGTTCCAGAAGGCAAGCTGAGCAAACCAGAAAGCAGTCTCCATAGCTTTGGTATCAGCATCTGCCTCCATCTTCCTGACCCAACAACTTCCTTCAATGATGAACTATGATATGGAAGAATAAGAAAAATAAACCCTTTCTTCCCCAAGTTGCTTTTGGCCATGGCGTTTCATCACAGCACTAGAAACTCTAACTAAACCAGAGATCTTTGCCTTAAAAAAAAAGCCAGGTGAGTTATGTAAAAATACGGGAAATTGCATATCCTGAGAATTTTTGTCCTTTGCTTCTCATGATGACTTTAAATGGTATTTTAATCCAAAGGCAGAAACACTGACAATGCATACCAGTTTCATCTCTGAAGATGATAGATTTTTGAAGATAAGTACAGCCACTGAAGTTCTTGGATTATCCCTGGGGAGAAGAGGGTTATGGAGAGAATGCATTTCCAGAGACTGGAAGAGGATTTTCTTAGGTGATTAACTGCTTCTGGCTTTGAAGTGTGATGCAATGTCTTCCCCATAATTGGCACATGAGCACTTTCTAAAAGGTTCTCTTCCCATCACTGGGAACAGATGCTCTGTGCTTTAACAGGGTACAGGTTAAGGACTTTTACCCATCCTGCTTCTGTGTTCCTGTGATTTTAGTTTCTGGGAGTCCTGTGCAGAGCTTCTAGCCTGTGTGTGTCTCGTGCGACTTCAATCAGTGATCTCAAACATTTGTGCTCTGCTTATATCTTCTTTATCATGTGAATTAGTGAAAAGACAGCGAAAACATTTCATAAAATAGTTTTAAAAATTAAGTAGGGCACAAACCCCTTTGTTAAAGCCCAGCTATGTTCATGCCTCACACTGATGCTCCACAGAAGGGAGCCCCTTTTGTTCTTGCTATTTTTCATCCTTTTGATAGGTCTTTCCTAGAGCAAAAATTTTTAATTTTTTTAAAGTATATTTTTTGATTAAAATTTTACCATTTTCCCTTCCTCCCTCCAAGTCTTCCCATATCTACCCCAGTCAAGTGGGCATCACCAGTTTCTTGAAAGTAAGCAATGTTGGTGAAATACACACACACACACACACACACACACACACACACACACACACACACACTATGCTGACTTTGTTTTTGCTGTTTGTGCATATTTGATTTCAAGATTGACCACATTGTATTGGATAACCAATTAGGGAACTCATCCCTGTGAGAGGAGAATTTTCTTCCTCTCAGCAGGCAATAGCTGCCTGTACTTCTTTGTCTAGGGTGGGGCCCTATGGGATTTCCCTCTTCTGTGTTTACAGGTCTATTGTTTATTGTTATTTTTCTTGTCATGTTTAGGTGTTATAGGAGGCAGCTTGTTTGTTTCCCGGCCACCCAGACTCCTGAAATAATCACACCAAAACCATATTATTTAAATCACTGCTTGGCCTATTAGCTCTCGCTTCTTATTTGCTAACTCTTAAATCTTAATTTAACCCTCCTCCATTAATCTGTGCATCACCACAAGGTCGTGGCCTACCAGCAAAGTTTCAGCACATCTGTCTCTGGTGGTGGCTCTATAGCTTTTCCCTGACTCTGCCTCCTTTATTCCAGCATTCAGTTTAGTTTTCCCCACCTAGCTCTACTCTACCCTATTACAGGCCCAAGACAGTTTATTTATTAACCAATGGTATTCACAGCATACAGAGGGGAATCCCTCATCATTTAGGCAGCTTTTCTTGGAAACATGGTCTCACAGTGGATGTCCTGGCTCTCTGGATCTTAGAATCAATCTTTAAGCCCCCTCTTCAACCATGTTCCCTGAGACTTAGGTACAGGAGTTATGCTGTACATCTCTCTGTTGGGGCTGGCTTCCCACAATCATGTGATCTTTGCACTGTGGCCAGTCATAGTTTTATAATTGTTTATTCTGGAACCTTGTGGTGTCTTGTAAGTTTTCACTGCTGCTTCTTGATTTATGGAATTGTAGAGATCATTTATATCAATCCTACTGTGATAGCAGAGGACTCAACTGCACTATACCTGCAGACTTTGCAGCCAATATAGCTATATTATCCCCTTTTAATTTCTTCATTGACAATATTTTTAATTATATGATATAAGAACACCCAAGGAATAGTTATGTAAACCAATGGTGAAGTGTTTGCCTAACAGGCACCAGGCCCAGAATTCTACCCACAAACTCCTCAAAACCAAATCTTAATATATTTTTTCTACTTCAAGCAATAGTTTCTGAATCTATAATTTTGCAATAAGACTGCTGATCCTCCTGCCTTTGACCACTTCTTTCTCCACTTCTAGTCCTCAACTTACTTCATTATCAAAGCTGCAAACATTCGGGTTCTGTTCTCCCTTTTTAGAGAGGGTGTTCTCTATGGGTTAACAACCCATAGAGAAAACCATTGCTGCATGAAGAGCAGGTGAATTCAGTAACATACTTGTACTCTCCAATTCCAGAATGAGTGCCCACAGTTACCATCAAGCTTTAATAAGTTCCTTTGTGGCTTTTGACAGCTGCCGGCCACATCTGAGTTTACGTCATATTCCCAGGCAATTTCTCACACAGTTTTATCTTCTGGTGTTCCTGAGGAAGAACAAACCTGCATCTTTATAAGCACAACCATTCTTTATCCCTTTCCCATCTTTTGGAGAGCATTCTATTTTTGAAAGCCAATGAACATTTTACTCTGTTTTCAAGTCATTACTACCCATTTGAACCCGGACTTCAGTAAAACTTCTAATGCTAACAGTTTAGAAATAATTAGAATTGTTTCTCATTACTTTACACTCAAACTATCAAATTTAATATTTATTCTAAAAAGTTATCCCTTTCTTATTTACATTTTGGGGATAAATACTGCCTCTTTGCTGCCCTGTGACATTTGTTCCACTCTGGATTGATTGTGATTGACTTTCAATATTCTGACGAACAAGCTAACATTACCATTGTACACTCTTAGGTAACCCTCCCAATTTGCAACATACACAAGATCTCTCTCTGATGCTTTGTCACATAAAGTGTTTCTATTGTAGCTTCATAATAGTTAATATATTTGGCTGTAATCAGAAACATTGTTTTGCCACAGACTTTTGAAGGATTGTTCTAATTGTTGACTCATATTTAATATGGCTGGCTAAAATTTACGTGGGAGGTTATTTCACTATTCTTTGAAAGTGATCCATTTATTTTTATCAGTGGTAGTTGACTTCTGAAAACTTTGAGCTATTCTTGGTGGTCTAAAAGTTTACAATAATCTGTTCTGATGAGCTTAAAAACAGAGTCTAGTTGAAGCTCAGAATCCTGAAACTTCACAGTCCTCATTTCTTTTACTCTATAATGTCTTGTCTTTCTTTCTTTAATTTTCTTAAGATATTTTTCTCATTTTGTCTTTCTGGAAGTATTGGTAATTGGACAACTGAACTATTAGATCAATTGGCCAGATCTCCAATTATTTCATATATATTCTCAATATTCATATATATATATCTGCATATATAAATGTATTATATTACTTTATATTCACATATTCATATATAATATATATTATTTCATACGTGAAAATAGCTGTATTTATTTCTCAACTGGGTGCTTCATGGAGGGTTTATTAGCTGAGCTAATCAGGAATGTTAGCTTGGCCGCTTCTCAGGACCATATTAGTTGCTGTAACTGCTCAGATGGTTCCTGCTGTCCTGGGCATGTATAAGTGTTCCTACCTGTGGAGGTTAGAAGTCAATGTCACATGTCTTTCAATTACGTTCCACCTCAAGTTTTTGAGAAAGTGTCTCTCACTTAACTTGGAGCTCATGGATTGGTTAGAGCAGCTGACAACTGAGTTTTGGGGATCCATCTGTTGTTCTCCACACTTGCCCCACCCTCATGCTAGATTTGCAGATATGTGCACCATGAGTGGCTTTTACATGGGTGTTGGGCCTCCAAACTCAGGTCTTCATACTTGCAACAACAATTTTGCCAGAAACCTCATGTCTCCAATCTTTCATCATACATTTTGAGATTAGCCTACTACTATATATGTGGTGTGATGTTATTTCTCCCATTGTCATTTGACCTTACAAAATGTAGACTGTTTCTTTCAGTATACAGAAGGCATGGTAATATGTGCTCATGTTTTTGCTTTTGGTTTTGTTTCTGACGCTGTTAGAGTTATATATGTGAAACAGTTGTCAAGGACAATGCCTGGAAGATTTCTCATTTATGTTTTCTTCCTGAAAGCTTATAGTTTCAGGTCTTACATTAAAGACTTTGGTCCATTTTGAATTGATTTTGTTCTGCTTTTGGATGCCGCATTAGTTAGAGATTATTATTTATCCATTATTTTCTCTTGACAGGCTTTTCAAAGATCAATGGACCATATGTGAATTTATTTTGGTGCTCTCTACTTTGCTTTCTTCATCTCTGTACATATGGATCCTTTCAGTTGCTGTTGTTCTCAGGGTTAAGGTCTCTTGTAGTTCTGTATTTTCTTAGATTAATCAGGCTGCTGCAGCAAATGCCTCTACATGGGTACCTTAAGAAAACCATGAGTTGAGTTTTCAAAGTTATAGAGGCTAGAAATTGTTTGGTGGGGACTTGTCTGTTGCTTTAGAAGGGTGTGTTCCTGCTTCATCTAAAGATGCTGGGAGAGACGAGAGAGCTTTGCACCTCTTTTACAATATTGACTTATCTTATTTGTAAATGTCTACTTCCTGATCTAGCCATTTCCCCAAAGGCCCCACTTCCCAAATCCTTTACACGGGTAACTAGTATTAACATGAACTGTGGGAGGACACAGACGCTCAAGCAAAAGCACATTTGATAGTGCTTTTTCTCTTTTTGCTTTCATACAAAATGTAACAGGGATTTTGACAGGGATTTCATGGATTCTGTCTGTTGCTTCAGAAGAGTGGACATTTTGGCAATATCAAATTTTTAAATTCATTAGTATGAAGTTTCTTTCCATTTGCTTTTTCAATTCTTTTTTATTTTTTGAGATAAGGCTATAAACGTATCATTTCTCTCTTCCCTTGCTTCACTTCAAATCCTCTCATGTAACCACCTACCTCACTCTTGTCCAAATTCAAAGCCTCTTTTCCTTTAATTATTGTTATAATTATATATATATATATATATATATATATATATATATATATATATATAATTTGGAAATACAAGAGACCTTAGCCCTGAGAACAACAGCAACTGAAAGGATCAAACTTGATAGAGACGTATATCCAAGCTTTGCATAATGGTACACGTCTGTATTCTCAGGCCTCCTGAGCTGTCTCACCACTCACAAGAGCAAGGCCAGCCACTCCATATGTACAGAGATGAAGAAAGCAAAGTAGAGAGCACCAAAATAAATTCACATATGGTCAATTGATCTTTGGAAATTGGAAATCTTTGGAAAGTTATAATTTTCATCAATGTTTTGTAATTTTTATAAGTTGCATGGCATCCCTTATCTGAAAATATAAATTTAAACTCATACACTCATATACACACACAGAGAAATTGAATGTAAGCAGACTACAACTTTTGAATATTTTCAGACTATGTAAAGAAGCAAATGTGAATAATAGACTTCTTACTTGTAATTGACACTCAATCCTAAGATATTCCATGATTGACATATAAATACTCTAAAATTCAGAAAAATTTAAAGCATTTCATGCATTTCAGACAAAGAATGTTCATCATTATCTTTCATATTAATAGTTTCTAGTATTTTGTTTTATTTTTGCAAGTTGGATTGTTTTCTTCATTTTTTTTCCAGCTAGTTTATTGACACCTCATGGAAACATAGTTAACTTTCAAATGCTGACTTTGCATCCTCTGCTGTGGTGAATGATTCTTCAGGACTGTTTCTTAAAACTGCTCAAAGGAGATCCTGTCTGTAAAGAAGATGATTTAACAAACATTTATAAACAATATTTGGAATTGTGGCTGTAGTTCTCTTCAAACTTCTTACTGCTTTTTTTTGGGTGAAGTAATTTTTTGAGGGGTGTTCAAGGCAACCTTTCAGGGGCTCTTGTTCCATCAAACCACATTAGCCTGGAATGAATCCACAGGTTCTCATCCTCTCTGGAAACAAAAGAAGAACCTCTTTTCCAAAGCAACATATCCTTAGATCCTTATTTTGAAATCAAGATATATTTAAGGTATATATGTTGATTTAGTTTAGCAATCCCCAGAATCAAATGTCTCTCTTCAGTTAAAAAATTCAAAGAAAACGCAATAATGTACATAATACAGACTTTCTTTGTATGTTCCAACTTTACATGGATTTTCTTACTCTATTACTTTTTAATATTTATTATCTTTACTCCTTTATTTTATAACTCTCTATACTCTTTTTCTTCTCTCTTTCAAGCCTAAGTACATTTTTAAAACACACTGTGTCTCATTTAGAGGTCTTTTTCATCTGCATTTGTCTTTATTGTGTATCTGTAATTATTTTCTGACCAGAAGTACTTCTTAAAATGCTAAGCCCTTCTTATGAATTTAAGCAGCGGAATTGTTAGGGGAATTATGGCACTGCCTGCTTGCCTCTCCCAATATAACATGGCGGAGCTGTTTGTTGCCTCTGAGAGCCATGCTCACAGTCCAATTTTTAGGCCTGCAGCCAATCTATGTTGCCATTAAGCAAGTTGTAGCCCTCTGTCCATAAAACCCATTTCAATGCTTGGCCTCCTGAAAGAGCTAGAGGTTGCACAGGCAGCATAATCCAGAAAGCCAGCATTTCAACAGTGCAGCTTTTTTCTTCTATTACGGAATCAGGAAGACCTATCTTAAAGAAACTGCAACATGATGTCAGAAAAAAAAAAAAAAGCCCATCCCCCCTCAAAAAATGTGGCTAAACTGTTTTTTTGTGTGTGTCTAGAATTTTTTTCATGTCCTCTCAGGTTTTACATGGATTTAGTCCACCACATTGGCATGCTGATTTGTTGTAAGAGACCTCTTGTCTGTTCCCAACTTCACAGCAGCTCAGACCCAAAATAATTACAGAGAAACTATATTGCTTATCACTGCTTGGCCCATTCGCTCTAGCTTCTTATTGGCTAACTCTCACATCTTAATTTAACCCATTTCTAGTAAACTATGTATCACCACAATGTAAAGCTCCAGCGTCTGTGTCTGGTGGCTACATGGCTTATCCTGACTCTGCCTCCTTTCTCCCAGCATTCAGTTTAGTTTTCCCTGCCTACCTAAGTTCTGCCCTATCAAAAGGCCAAGGAAGTTTCCTTATTAACCAATGTTATTCACAGCATACAGAGGGGAACCCCACATCATGTAATTTCTTTTTAAAATAAGGAAACTCCATGGAAATAAAATCAGTAGGATATTATGTAGTTTAAAAATCCTATTTATAAAACCAGTCTCAGAAGATCTTTGTAGTAATTTACTCTTTATCTAGTTCATACTTGTATATATTGAGCACATTAACCTTCTTTAGTGTCAGCTTCATAAACGTATCTTGGAGGCTACTTTGGGACTTCCAGATAGTCAACATAGCCTTCTAGTCTCAAAGCTTAATCTCAAATACATCTAACATTCTAGCTTAAGTCTTATATTTTTCATACATCACGTTACTATTATTAGAATTTGTAAATTTTCACAGGATTGTATTATACATCTTTAATTATTTTAGGTTTAATTATTTTCAAGAATTTAATTTCTTTTGTTAACTAAACTTAAAACTGAGTTGATTTACTTAACACCATTGCTGCAATGTATTTATCAAAGTATTTTATTTTACTAATAAACTTCATATATAGCATATGTCTGCTCAAAATTCCTTATTTTCCCTTGTAGAACTGCTCTTGTTATTTTCACATGAAAAATTATAAAAGTAATGAATTCTCTCAGTTTTCTTTGGAATGTAGAAATCTATTGTATTTTTAATTTTGAAGGAACACTTTCCTGTTCGTAGTATTCTTGGTATGCAATGATTTTCCATGAACACTTTGTTCATATCTAACACAATATTTCTGGAGATAAAACAGTGTTAATCTTATTGACATTTCCTTGAATATGAAAATCCCCCTCTCTTGATTCATTCAAATTACCCATTCTTCGTCTTTGGCTCAGTGTGATTATAGTGTGCCTTAGTATGAATCTCTTTGAGTCCTTATTGACTGGGCTCTTCTATGCTTCTTGATTCTTTACACTTATTTTAGAGGAGGCAGATAATATTTCTTGCATGTGCATGCACATATACATGCACTCACACACACACATGGGCTCATACAGATGTTAACACTGTCACAAATGAATGTGTTTTTATATATGGCCTGTAGGAGCCTTTCAATTGATTTCTAACATTGCTGCTAAACTAGTTTACATGTAAGGAGATAAAAGATGCAGGGCTGCTTTCTCCACCATCATGATCATGTGGAAAACATATTTTTTCAACCATACTGTAGCTATCATTGGCTTCATTACAAAGTATTATTTGCCTTCTCTGTTGAGGCTCACGGGAGTACTGAATGTTTTTTAGACTTATCTTTTTGTAGATTATATATCCATTTCCTTCTGGAGCAATTTTCTTGCTCACTTAGCTTGTTGTCTGTTTCACGTCAAATACTCACCCCCATACCTTGAGATTCTTTTCTAGTTAAGGAATGTGTGAGTGAATAATGAACTTTGTGTAGGTGGAAAATTTTGTGAAAAGGTAAGTTTTGCTTTATAATGTATTGTCTGTGGGGTTCCTAAGCACTTAATATAGGGAGTGTCATTTGGGGATGAGATGCAGATGCATCACCCCTTTTTGATTTAATAATGTCCATCTGTTTTTTTTTTTTTCATTTATCCAGGTGATGCAGAAATGACACAAATACGTAAAGGTTAAGACTTTAACAAAACAAAGTGTGTATAGGACATTTATGCAACATAAAAATTTAGAGGCCATTATCTACAATTCTGAGGTTTTAGGCATAACCCATCAGTATCTTGTCTTTACACAAAGAACATACTTGCTCTCACACTAAGAGTTTCTAGTATAAGTGCAAGCTACCTTGGGAAACATGGGAAATGCATTGGAGTATTTATACCCCACTGGTAAGCATTATGGAGATTCTAATAGGGTTATGTTAATGTACCTGCAAATTGATCTATCTGCATAGCAAAGAACTCCCTGAACATGGCATCTCCCCTTAACAATTGTTTTTAGTTTTTGCTTTTTGATATGTTTTTGTTTTTTTTTTTTTTTGCCTTGGTTGTTACTTTTTCTATATCATAGTTTTTCAGACTTCTGTTGAAACATCTGGATATTGGTAAACCAATGGGCTATTAATTCATCTATTATATTTTAAGTAGATCTATGAAGTTAGAAAAAATTGTGAATATTTCTTTTCATTTATATTTAGAATAGGAAATTGGTATTTTTTCATAAAGGCATTTTATGATTTTGTATGTTGGTTTTATTAAGTAATACAGAGAAGCATATAGAAAAAAAGTGAAATCTGCTTTAGAAGGCGATGCTGAATTCCTTCCTTCCTTCCTTCCTTCCTTCCTTCCTTCCTTCCTTCCTTCCTTCCTTTTTATTTTTGAGACAGAGTTTCTTTGTATAACCCTGGCTGTTCAGGAACTTGCTTTTTGGATGAGCCTGGCCCAAGCTCACTGAGATCCATCTGCCTCTGCCTACTGAGTGCTGGTATTAAAGGGGTGGACCATCACGTCCTGGGCTGATGATGAATTTTTAAAACTAAACTTTAAAATTCTTTTAGGGGTTCAGTAAGTTCTGTGTTTTAAAGTGTCATTTCTATTTCTTTGCAATCTTCGGATATGTTATATGTATTATTTTAGGCAGAGATCAAGAATCTAGTCAGGCTAGCCTTTAGTGAAGTTGAATATATCATCATTTTAATTCAAAAAAGGGTGTAATTCAATTTCCAAAAACAGGAGATTTACAAAAACAAGCATTTAGAGTAAAAACTTGCTGTTACAGTTCATTGAGTAAATTGATAATTAACCACGTTGCAAAATTATTCTAAATGAAAAATGATTGCTGCAATAGGCTGCCTAAGCAGAAATCACATTTATTTTATTTACTATGGAGCATCCTGACATTTGAAACTCATTATTAATTCGTAAGAATCATAGCACTGCCAGTGTATTTGAATTAGTGGTTCTTCAGATGAAACAATCTATATGTCCTTAAACTGACCTACATATTTTGAGAGTTCAATAAAGTTTACAATTGTTAAGGATTCACTGAGATTTTACTTTTTAAAGGTTTTACTCTTTTGCTTGATTGTATATTAAATAGACCTTAGTGAAAAAATACTATTTTATTTTTTTCATTAATGCAAGATGTGAGGTGTCCTGGAAAAATCACAGTTATACTCTAGAGGTGACCAGTTTTTAAGACTTAAGTTTGCCACTTAAGCTGTTTTAGCTACTTTGTTCTGCTTATTTTAGATTGCATTCACACAGAGAGACCATCTGTATTCCATACCGGGCTCTAAATATTTAACAAAGGTTTCAATGTACTACTTAAAATGAAAAGCTATATTTCAGTACAGATTTAGCTCATGATTGCTTTAGTCTTTTTTAATTACCTGAAATTCAGAAAGTGTTTTTGGAAAGAAATATCTGGCTTTGGGAATAATGGCTCACACTTGTCATCCTAGTAGGTAGAGATAGGGGACTTCAAATTTGAAGGTTGGTGGAATTCATAGGGAATCTATCTCTCCAAAGATAGATCTATATCTATACCTGTCCATCACAGCATCCAAGACTATAACAATAAAATATAAGGACACTCCTCTTTGTATAGATCTTGCAACAAACACAAGTTGTTATGCTTGGTGCTGGAGAAATATTTTGGGGGTTAAGAGCACTTTGCAGCTCTTTCATAGGCACCAGGTCAGTTCCCAGCATTCAAGTCCTGTGGCTCAGAATTATCAATAACTCTGTGGGATCAAACTATTCTGGTCTCTGAGGGCACTGTACTTATGTGTCACACAAACATACATAGCTTAAATACATAAATTAAAAAAAATAAACCTTAAAACTTGCATTCTTGACAAACTATGTATTAATAGTAAGAAGAGTGAAAATATATTTAAGGCAGTTCAAGTTGCTCTGGATATAAATTAGATGCAGAGTAATTAGTTTGCTTATGAAAGTGTAGACAAAAAATCAGTGCCATTTCTTAAAGGAAAGTCTTTTTTAAAAAATATTTATTTATTTATTTATTTATTTATTTATTTATTTATTATGTATACAATATTCTGTCTGTGTGTATTTGCCTGAAGGCCAGAAGAGGGCACCAGACCCCATTACAGATGGTTGTGAGCCACCATATGGTTGCTGGGAATTGAACTCAGGACCTTTGGAAGAGCAGACAATGCTCTTAACCTCTGAGCCATCTCTCCAGCCCCGGGACCTCCCCTTCTTAGAAAAGTCAGCACATGCAGACCCACTGTGGTGTCATATGACCAAGGAACAACAGAATGCCAGGATTAGACATAGACACATTCTATAAAAATATAAAATATAAACATTGTATTATGCCAGAATTTCAGTAGTAACTGCAGCAGCTTTGGTCTGAGGATTTTTTCCCTGGCACTCTGACCATTAAGAGTTAATAATACACTGCTTGGGGACATGGCTCTATGCCCGGACTGGCTTGAAGATTCTGTTTCACTCTAGTGTCCTTGAAGAAACCAGAGTTACCAGCCTGAGAACAGGCTGTCATATGCCTCTAGATGTTTAAAAATTGGGTTATGGGGTTAATGAGTAAGAATGATTATTAAAAGATGGCTCTGTTTATCAGTGTTGTCAAAACATGAGGGAAAATGATGATTGGAAACCATAACTCTGTTCTGTCACTGTCTATTAAGGATGACTAAAAGATGACCAAAAAGAATTGAAACACATATTCAAAAACAAAAATGACATGATCTATGTTTTGGACAACATTAATGTATACCTGCTTACTAAATTCTGTATAAGTAAAGAAGCACTCTGGCTATTAATCAGGCAGGCTGCAAGATTCTCCTGACCATCATGGCCTGGGTCATTTCTTTCCTGCGCCTACTCCTTATATCCCCTGATGAGACCTGTATTACCACCAGGGATGTGCTTCCTCTCTGTCCATCTGTCCTAAAACAAAACTAATAAGTGCCCTGTATTTTATTCCTCCCATGGCTGCTCTTGCATCTTCTCATCTTCAGACTCTTCTCTCATCCGGAGCTGGACTCCAGCAGGGGTCACTACATCGTGAGATATTCTGTTGGAGAGTCTCAGCACGAGGAGAGCTGAGAACCACTGTCCTAGGCCCATAGCCTATCCAGTCTACGATTCATGACCAACAGATAATGTTGGGCATGGATTTCACCTTGTGGCGTGGCCTTAAATACATTCAGAGTGGTTGGTCACTTCCACATTATTTATGTTACTATTGCACCAGTATGTCTTGCAAGCAGATTACAACTGTAGATCACAGGGTTTGAAGCTGGGTTGGTGTTGACATTTTATTGACCTGTGCAGATCTTGTCTGCTAGACGTGGGTTCTGAGGACCTGAAAGAATGGGGCAGACTACAGTCTAGTGCTGCAGAGAACCTTCTTTCAGTCTCAGTGGACTTTTACACATGAATGAAACAAAGAAAGCAATGATCCACGGAAGGTTGTTTGAGCCAGCAAAGCATGGCCAGGAAGATATGATCAGAAAACCATGTAAATAAACACCAGCAAGCACATACTACATATTAACACAGCAGCCCTTTCCAAGAACTCAGTTCCGACCAATTTAAATACAATTGCCTGACTCACGCTAGAGATTCTATCTGGGAAGTTGAGAGCAAGGCAGAAGACCATCTCCAGATTCAGGATACACTGATCAGATTGGGTTCTATAGCTATGTCCTGACATCTAACAACAATAAACGAGTCATACAAACTGAATGTACATGTTTGTCACAGGAAGCATGAAATCATATCTAAGAACAATCCAGGGAATAAAAGATATGCACTTGAGGTATAAGGCCCTCTGCCTTTGTTTCCTGGAGCCTCTCTCACAGTTTCCCAAGGTATTGTTCACCATGTATCTTTCCTTTGACCAAGTTCTGATAGATTGATGTTTATCTTTTTCCTCTGGTAGCACACAGAGTACATTCTAGTACCACACCAGCCAGTAGGGTGGGGGCTCTAGCTAAGTAAGCACCAACTCAGCTTCTCTGTGTTCAGTGAGATATTGAAGTGTTGTCTTCAAAAAAATGAACTTGGTATCAGTTTGTGGATACAACCTTGGCAATATCCTGATACATTTAGGGGTTTCTATGGGGCACCTTTGGTCAATGAATAGATGTAAGTCATTCCTGGCACTGGATGCTTGAGTTGGTGTCAAAAGATGTTTAGTTGGGTCACTGGCTACCCAGTTGTTTGGTGACTCCATTTAGGTTACTTCCATACACGTATACATTTTAGTGAGCTTCTTTAGTAATAGGTTTCATTATGGACCCTCAAATAGTCCTTAGTGTTACTTGACCTTCACCATATTTCATAATTTACCTGTCTTATTTATCCCCTCTCCCCATTTAAACCTCCCATTTCAGTCTCTCCTGTCTCTCCATGACTATATCTTCTACTTCCCATTGCTTAGGGAATCCTCATATACCACCCCTAGTACTTACTTATGCCTAAACTGATACGTGTGGACTTTAATATGCTTATCAAAAGCTGAAAAGTTACCATTCATACATAAGAGAAATCTTTTGATATTTGTTGTTTGGGGTTGGGATTATTTCATTCGGGATGATTTTTTTTTGTATCATTATCCATTTTTTTTTCTTAATTTATTTATTTATTGAGGATTTCCGCCTC
>NC_022025.1:5358693-5368512 GCF_000317375.1 Microtus ochrogaster
TAGAGCCATCAGGGCTCCCTGACCACCTGCAAATTTCACAAATTTCAAATTTTATCAGCTGACCTACTACTGACTATTAAAACCCTGCCTTAAATATTCTTAGGTAAAACTCTAAGCATCAATCTAAGGTTATTTTTCCTTTACTACAGAAATAAAACCTCTGATAATGCTATGTGTGTTGTTCCATGAAATGCTCTACTCTGTTGAGAACAGACATTATTTTCAGGTCCAGGGGTTTGCCAAGCAGCCATTTGCTGAATCCCTTTCAGGTGACTCTGGTTTCCTCCCCGCACTGTACCCAACTCATCAGCACATCTGAATTCTTATTGATAATTTAAGGCAATACCAGAATTAAGCAGTAAGTAGGTTTGTTTGATTAGAGATGTTCCCTTTTTCTAGAGAAACTTGGCAAGAAGGTGCGAGCCCAGGAGAAATGCTGCTGCCATGAGCCACACTTTAAGATGGAAATGGTTCCCAGCCCCATGCTTCTCAACATACAAACAATAGAGAAGAATTCTGAAGCTAAGCCTGCCTAACAGTTTTGTATTTCAGGTGAGTAACCCCAATTTTGTTCAGTTTGCTGGAAGGGGGGAAAGAAAGTATAATACAAAACTTAAAACACATGATTTGTTTATAAAAGGAGTATTTCCACTTACCTGAAGTGTCATTAAAAGCTGTCAGCAGTATTTTATCATAATAACTATATATAAGCTTTATAGTGAATTTTGTTAAGTTTATCCATGAATGGTTTTGATTCTATCTTAAAATTTCAGTTCATTTCTATATAAATATAGAATATATAGTATATAAGTTACAGTTTGTATTTGTCTACTTCAGTCTACATCCTGCATGGTTCTGATAGTCAACCACTCTACACTTCTTTAAGATTCATTTGCATGTGTGCTCTCTATGCCCATAATCCCACAGATGTGAACAATATTTCTCAATTTTTCAGCCGTCTTTGCCTTTTCAGCTCCTCTTTAACTGGCAAAGAATATAATGCCACATTTGACAGAGGTGTCTAGATCAGACAGACTGCTCTCTAGATCCTAGAAATTTTACTTTTAGCAAGAAAAATGTAAATAGCCTTAGAATAATATATGCAATAGTAACTCAAAACTTAGCTATTAACATTTCTGTTTTAGAAATTTCTAGAGCTGAAAATACAGCAAAAGAATTTAGGTAGGTGGGGATGGGAAACTTTCTGGGCTGTGGACCTTTTACACCTTTAAGCTGATCCACCTGGTAGGTATGGAGTTCGACCCCACATTGGGTGCCAGATGAAGAAGGACACTAAAGGAAATCCCACAGTAGCTCAGAATCAAGTATATTTACTTAGGGGTAGACTCACAGATCTCAATCCTATACTGAATTGGGGAACAAAAACTGAATCCCGCAGCTAAAAAAAGGGGCTTGACATGCACTTTACATTAGCATATATAGTATAAAAGGCCACACCCAAGTGGGCAAATCACTTAAAGGCTACTTTAAAAAAAAGGTGGTAGGAATTCCTACAGAAAAAGAGACTTTGTATAATATAAGCACATTAACTCTACATGTTTTTACCTGGATAGGAAAAGGAAACAAACATCACATTTTTATGGTGGTATTTTTTTCTTTGTGTCTTTTTGCTTTTCCAAGTACTCTGCTTTGAATTTTTAATTACGCGAAAATTCTATAATGTTCTGTTAAGAAGGAATTGTCAAGGACAACAAGAAATGTTGCATATAGCACAGAATGGAACACTAAGAAGTCCTCTGTCCTTGGAGGCTTGGCAAGTCTCTAGGGAGACTCCATGTCTATGTTGCCATTTAATTGGGGCTTCCTATCCTCCTTCTTCCCTACTTAATGAGGCATGGTAACTAGAGAAGAGTTAAGCTGTGAAACACACAGATGTCACACAATGTAATCATAAGTAAATCAAAATAGAAAAAGCCAATTATAATTGGAAGTGTCATTAAATCTTACAATGGTGATGAAAAGGATGGTTTATGTTTTGCAGGTGGTATTTTCTGCTTCCCAGACACAATAGGATACTTTGTGCTGGAGAACCAGGAACTAGAATTGTTAAATTGATGAGAAGAAATAAATTATTTTGGCTTGAGGCAAGTTGACCTGCCAGAGGATTGGAAACGAACAGAGGGTGTGTTCTGCACAACACTTCATTTTCTATTTTTATCTGTACACATGTACAGTTCCTTAAGAAGTAATGTTCTATTGTGCACTTATAGTCAACCATTATCATGAGAAATTGGAATTTAATATTTATGACAGTAAGTTAGCTGTATTCTTTTGGAATATTATATTTTATCCAAAAGAATCCAGAAAATGATTCCCACTTGAATGAGATATGCTAAGATGTTTATCTTAATATACTCTGATATTTTGCATTTCCAGAATGTTTCTTAGTACTTGATAGCCATTACAGGATGAGATATGATTCAATTTCTACTTAAGTAGTGGTACAGCTTCTTTTCATATTAGGAGTAAATTAGAAACACTTATATTACAACAGAAAAAGAATTTATAGGAGAACTTAAATATGCACAAGCAGCCCCCCCCACAATTTGGCATTGCATTATACCCTTATCAACATTAATGAATATTTTAAAAACACATTTTAAATGGAAACACAATATTCCTCTGAAGGAGAATACTCTCACTCCCCCAATAGCCAATGTGTTGCCAATACATTCTTTGTCCCAGAATGGCCTAATATCATTAAGCTAATAAACTTCAAAAATAGGTTTATAGGCTCCAATTTAAGTGATTACACCATCAAGTTACAGCAGAAATAAATTTCTATGCAAATTCTATTTTCTTTTTAACTGAATATTGTGTCATTTAAATAACAGCATTTTAATTCCTATCTGCTAGAAGGTTAAAATATCATTGTAACCTGCCTCTCAAAGTTCTATTAATTTTCCTACATGTAGCTCTGATGTTTGTAAAGCTAATTGAGCTTTCCTTACTTAGGTTTCTTTGGAGATATATTATGTTTGTGGGGAAAGTTACTATATAAATAAAACATGAGAATCACAACTATAAAATTACCAACCAGGAGGGAAATTCCCTGGCTGCTTTATCTCTAAAGTTTGGATAATTTTTCCCATGTTTTGGGATAGGGCCATAATCAGGTTTAAATTAGCTAATTTTTCTATTGCAGATGCCATGAAGAGGCCAGGGATGTAAGGTGTTTTCTTTGAAGATAAATCCAGTAGGTACACATAAATTCCATTTTTCTTTAGATAACAACTTTATTTTAAGGAAGGACATTCTGAAATCAGTGTTTCACCTGTATTGACATTTTCTGTTGAGTCAGGATGTCTGTAAAATATATAACAGTCAGCAAGGAATCAGAAAATATTTGGTTCAAAATTATGTTGCATTTAGGAAATGGTAGGCTTGGACACACATACACAAATATGAATTTTACTATTAAGATATTTATATTAAAGGGACAGTAATACATGTTTAATGGTGAACAATCAACATTGGTGTTTTGGCTTGGATCAGGAATTTCCTCCCAAGGTTCAGGTATTAAAGATTAGGGGAGATTCGGCCTAGTAGGATGTCTTCATGTTATTGGGGCACACTTGGGAATGTATAATGGAACCCTGATCCTTTTTGCCTTTTCTGTTTTTGCTTTTGGGCTATGATATGCATAATTTTGCTCTTCCAAGAGCTTGTCCTTCTCCAGGTACGAAACAGTGGAGTAACTGCCACAGAGAGAAATCACTAAAACTGTGAGCAAGAAGGAATTTTTTTTTCTTTTTTGTAAGCTGATAGCTCAGCTGCCTGTGACAGAACTGCACATCTAATAAGGTGGTTTCCTTGCAATGCATTTACTATGAAACTGTTTTGAGTATTCTTAGCTTTTAGACATGACATATGGGTCGTTTCTCTCTCAGCTATTCGGCCACACAGACTGAGTGAACCTGGGGGGCTATGTGAAAGTTATAAATGAAAATGAAACCACAAAGAATACAGTCAGTGAAGGGTAAAGTATGATGATAGTAAGGTATAAAGCAAAATTGCTCAAATACATCACATGCTTATTCCACTTTCAGCTGTAAAACCATGACGTGCTGGTGATATGCTTCTGGGATTGGGCAGAAGAAATTCCTTCTGTACCAATTTTCTCAGGAATTTCAGGTTATCGGAGCCAATTATCAAAAGGCTATTCTTTCTGAAGTTTGGTAAGGCTGTACACCGGTGAGTGCTTACCTCATCAAAACCTGATTCTAACATACACAAATGGCAGACCAGACAAAGGACCTTATTTAAGAAAACCTATAATTAATTAAACCTCACTGATTACTCATGAATAGTGTCCACCATTGGTCACTTTTGGAAAGGGTTTTAAGGATCATTAAGGACCTTAATTTGGAATAGAGCGTTTACATATACTTCAATGTGAAGAGACTGCTCAACAGAAAATTTTACTAGATGTTAGGCATTTTTTGAGAACAAGTGTGTATTATAATTAAACAATAGCATCTACTAGGTGCAATATAGCAATGCCATTTTAAATTATAAAGTGCATGTCAAATATTAGTTTTCAATCTTTGAGGTAGTCACACATTAAAGTTTAGTCTTTTACTCATAACACAGACTAAAAAAGAAATGAAGCAACCAGTAGTGAGTACACAAGTATTATGTAAGTCCTTATAATTTCACCTATATGCTTGGCAATCATCCTGATGCGAGTTCCTTGCTAATGCGCTACTGTATCTTTACTTGTTTTCTTCCTACTAGGAATGGTGGTACATGAGGCCTGACTAACTCTGGTTAAGGCAGACTCTAACTAACGGATATGCAGACAAACGAGGCAGCTGCATGAGGAAATATATCATATAGGTTCTCAAGTGTTGCTTCGGATCGTTTCAGTTAGTTTTGTGATGTGGTATGAATGAAATATATAATAACACTTCTCCTCAGTCTAGTCTCTTTCCCTGCAGGTTACCACACACACACACAAAAAAAACTATACACACAAATACTGTTACATATCTCCACAAACACAACATTAAGTGTAATCATAATTTCTTCAAAGGCCTTTTTTTTTTAGATATGAACTGTGGCGTTTATCATGATTAAGAATTTGAAAAGACACCTAGGTTTAAGTGTATTATATAATTAGTAAATTATATTCTCCAAACAGTGAGCTGTTTTGGTTATTAATGAAAGAGTTTGCAATCTCATAAACAATTAACAGAAAGCTAAATATTCTTTAAAATATTTTATGCTTAAAAACTTTCTTTAAAGTAAGCCCTGTTTATCTTTTAGCACACATTTGTGAGGTTTGTGGGATCATTGCTTTCTCTGAAGCAAAAGAGAGATGCATCTGTTCCTCTGTGGTGGGCTTTAATCTGAGCTTGCAGATTCCTGAAAACCTTGAATAGCTCCAAGCACAAACTGCCGAGTCCAAGCCTGGGGACACTGGCAAAAGGCCTTCTGATTTAGAACTCTTAGATGCACACATTTTCAGTTCCAAAGTAATGTCTGTAATCTGTGAGTGAAAGCTTTCAGAAATGATTGGGCCCATTAATCTTCCTGTTGGATTACCTCAGCCCTGTCCTGCTCTCTCTCAGGGCTTTGCTCATTTTGGAAGTTTGGTTTTTATAGAACACTGATATATGTATGATGATATCTTGTATTGGTAGATACAAGAAGGATGCACGATAAGTAGGCATATAATTCATAGTGTGTGGTTTTAATTTCTATGAGGAATTGGGTTGTAAATATTGTTTCTTCCTGAAATTACAAAAGAAACCCGCTGTCATATAAGTTAAGCCAAAATTTCTACAAATTTTCTTGTAATATATTTGAAAAGCAAGACCATGAAGAATGTCACTCCTAATGCATCCACCTCTAGTATTGCCAAAGAGTAGAGTCCTGTCTTTCAAGACTTTTATCTGCCTTTGTCATGTAGCTATGGCAGAGTGGTCAGAAACTGTCATCTTCAGTGACAAGTGAACAAAGTTAGAATTAGTGGACCCATTGTTAGAACTGGAAAACTCCTAGAGAATACTGGAATGCATCTTTGAGACAGGTTCCCATGTTGCCTAGGCTTGTCTCCATCTTTAGTGTAGGCAAGGGTGACCTTGAGCTTTTAATACTTCAACATCCTTGTCCCAAAGTGATGGCTGTGTGCAATGCTGGGCTTGAGCTCAGGACTTCATTGTTAAGCTCTTGGCTTCACTGTGAAACTATAAACTCTGAGAATTTCACAACTGGCCCAAAAGCTATTTAACTAGAAGTTCCTATCGGCTATGTTTATTTGTAGAAGGTAATTAATTGGCAAAGGTCCACCTGATCTCAGATAAAATGTTCCATCAAATTATCTATTCCTCTCTGTTCTGACTCTCTAAGCTTCATAATTAATATGGCATTATAAATTTTAAATGATGAAAAGTTTATAGTTAATTTAGTATTCCAGATGTTTTTATTCTGAGATTGATGTGCTCTAATCTTAAAGGTTACCAGCCAGGGACTAATTAAATCTCTCCTGCAACTTATTTTGTATATTATGATATGAACTAAGAAATAGTTTTCACATGTTCAAATGGTTAAAAATTAAAGTAATAACATGTAAAATTTAAATTTTATCAAGCACACCAACACTGCATTCCACCCACAAGTGTTCTTTATTTGATGCTCTTATGCTGTAAAATGTGAAACTGAGCAGTTGTAATAGAGATCATATGATCTGCACAGTATTTGCTCTAATGTTTTACTGAAATATTGGCTGCTTTTTGCTGTAGTTTATCGCCTGTAATCTGTGAGTGTTCGGAAATGACTCCTTATCATCTTCTCCTGGAAACGGGACAGAAAATTGATAATGCAACATCTATAAGGTGAAAATTGCAGGGGGAATAAATGGGGATAATAAACTGGCATAGAAGGGCAAAGTGCCACTATCTCCAGTGCTCTGAATTAGTTTTTTGCTGTGTGACACCCTGACTGATTTAACCAGTACTAGACAACTCTTCCATCATCTAAAAACATTGCAACTCTACATTGTGAAATACAATTTTATTTCTATGAACTTAAAGTAGTAAGTTTTCTCAAATATGATATTGAAATATTAGCATTCGGCACATCCATAAGGCATCACATGTGAGAATGTCTATGTCTAGTAAATAAAAATTTTGTTCCTAAAACTCAATTGAGGGAATGAGATAGTCGAGATGGAGGAAGGACAGAGAAGAGAGGAGGAAAAAGATATCTTGATTGAGGGAGCCATTATAGGGTTAGCAGAAACCTGGCTCTAGAGAAATTACAAGGATGACCCCAGCTAAGACCCTAAGGAAGAGAGGAGAGGGGGCCTGATCTTGACTTGCCCTGTAGTCAGACTGATGGTTATTTTAAATATCACCATAGAACCTTCATCCAACAACTGATGGAAACAGAGGCAGAGACCCACATTGGAGCACCAGACTGAGCTCCCAAAGTCCAGTTGAAGAGTGGGAAGATTGAGAATATGAGCAAAGAGGTCAAGACCATGATGGGTTCACCCACTGAAACAGTCTACCTGAGCTAGTGGGAGCTTACCGACTCCAGATGGACTTGGAAGGAACAAGCATAGGTCCAAACTAGTCCCTCTGAATGTGGTTGACAGTTACATGGCTGGGGCAGACTGAGGGGCCACTGGGAGTAGCACCAGGATTTATCCCTACTGATTGTACTGGCTTTCTGGGAACCTATTCTCTTTGGCGGTCTAACTTGTTCAGCCTAGATATAGTAGAGAGGGCCTTGGACCTTCCCCAAAGCATTGTGCCTTACCCTTTCTGATGAAGGTGGGGTGCAAGAGTATGTGGAGGGAATGGGATGAGGGGAGGGAGTAGGAACTTGGATTGGTATGTATAATGAAAAGAGATAGTTTGTTTTATTTTTAAATAAATTAAAAAAATTATACACACACACACAAATTCATTCTCTCATTGTCCATAGTGAGGAATAAATTCCTAGGCATCCAGACTATCAGGTTTACCACTCTGAAAAATAAAATGATACCTAAAATTAAATCTGGAGACCCCATCCCCCAAACTACATACTAGTGCCCAAGTCCTGGCAGCTTTAATGGAGCTCAAGCTGGTCCTAGTGACCTACACAATTTAGAATTTCTATTGCTCTGAAGGGACACTATGATACAGCAACTCTTATAAGGGAAATATTTAATTGGAGTGGCTCACCTGCACTTTCAAAGGTTTAGCCCATTATCTTCAAGGTGGGTAGCATGGCACCATGTAGGTAGAAATGGTGCTGGCTACATGACAATCAAAAGACAGCAGACAATAGATTGAGGTACTGGGCATGACTTGGGCATATATACCACCACCATGATGAAATGAATAAAATCCCTTAAAGGAACTGAGGAAAAGACAAAACAAAAACTTGGAAAAGCCAATAGCTCCCCAAACAAATGCCAAGAAAGCCAAGAAAGAACAAGCAGGTGAAGGAAATAGTTCAAGACCTGAAAATATAAATAGAAGCAATAAAGAAAACATAAATTGAGGGAATCATGAAAGTGGAAAATCTAGCTAAGTGAATAAGAACCACAGATGCAAGCATCACCAGCAGAATACAAGAGAAAGAAAGGGGAATCTCGGGAAATGAAGTCACAATAGAGGAAATAAATTCATCAGCCAAAGAAAACTGTAAATCTAAAAAACCCTAACACAAAATATCCAGGATATCTGGGACACTATGAAATGACCAAACAAAAGAATAATAGGAATGGAAGAAAGAAAAGAAACTCAGATAAAAAACCAAGAGAATATATTTAACCAATTTATAGAAGAAAACTTTACCAACCTAAAGAATGACATGCCTATAAAAATACAAGAAACTTACAGAACATCAAATAGATTGGATCAGAAAAGAAAATCACCTCACCATATAATAATCAAAACACTAAACATATGGAACTAAGAAAGAATATTAAAAGTAGCAAGGAAAAGGACCAAGTAACATATAAAGGCAGACCTATTAGAATCATGCCTGACGTTTTATCTGAGATTCTGAAATCAAATTGAGCCTATACTGATGTCCTACAGACTCTAAGAGACTCTGAGTGCCATCCCAGACTGCTATACCCAGCAAAAACTGTTAATCACCATAGATGAAGAAAACAAGATACTTTATGACAAAGTCAAAATAAACAATATACAAAAATATAGCTCCATTGAAGGTACCAGAAGGAAGACTCCAACCTCAGGAAGTTTTAACTACACCCACCAAAACACAGACAACGGATAATCTCACACCAGCAAACTCCAAAGAAAGAAAACACCCTCCCCCTCCCATCCATACACTATTACCACCACCACATCAGCAACAACAATAAAATAACAGTAATTAACAATAATTGATTTTTAAATCTCTTCAATATCAATGTCTCAATTCCCCAATAAAAAGATACAGACTAACAGGTAATGGATACAAATACAGAAGCCATCACTCTGCTACCTACAAGAAAAATACTTCAACATCAAATATAGATGTTGTCTCAGAGTAAAATATTGGAAAAAAGATTTTCCAACCAAGCATACCTTAGAAGCAAGATGGTGTAGCTGTTCTAAATATCTAACAAAATAAAGTTTCAAACCAAAATTGAGCAAAAGAGATAGAGAAAGGCATTACAGATACATCAAAGGAAAAATCCACCAAAGCGATGTCTCAGTTTTGAACATCTATTCCCAAAATGTAGAAGAAACACATTTTTAAATTGGTCTCCACTCTGATATGAGAATGATTTTTTCTTTTCTTTTTTTATATATTTATTAATAATTTCTTTCAAAATTTCCGCCTCCT
>NC_022025.1:5386355-5393383 GCF_000317375.1 Microtus ochrogaster
TGTGGGAGCCTAGCCAGTTTGGTTGTTCACCTTCCTAGACATGGACGGAGAGGGGCGGACCTTGGACTTTCCACAGGGCAGGGAACCCTGACGGCTCTATGGACTGGAGAGGGAGGTGGAGAGGAGCTGGGGGGAGGGGGAGAAGGTTGGGAAGAGGGGGAGGGAAATGGAAGCCTGGGAGGAGGCAGGTACTTTTTTTTTCCTTTTCTCAATAAAAAAAAATAAAATAAAAAAAATTAAAAAAATAAATAAAACCAACCAGCAATATATGAGGGTTTGCTATTGATATAATCAATTGCAGATGGAAAAAATGCAGATGGAATCATTATGTAGATACTGCTTGTGTGACTAAATTGTTGAGATTCCATGAGGATCTTTTCTTCATTAGTAATTGATGGGAGAGGATCTATCCCATTGTGGGTGGGGCCACACATGGGCTCTTGGTCCTAGGTTTTATAAAAAAGCTGGCTGAGCAAGCCAGGAGGAACAGGTCAGTAAGCAGCATTCTTTGATGGCCTCTGCATCACGTCCATTCTCTAGGTCCCTGCCCTGTTTGAGCTCTTGTCCCTGACATTTTTTTTTTATGATGAATGGTAATATGGAAGTGTAAGCTAAATAAGCTTTTCCTCCCTCACTTGGTCATGACGTTTCATCAAAACAACAGTAATCTTTTTTTTTTTTTTTTTTTGGATTTTTCGAGACAGGGTTTCTCCATAGTTTTTGGTTCCTGTCACCAACAGTAATCTCAACTAGGACAACTGTGACACAGATTTCAACAGAGAAGATAGTGACAAATATGAATATGAAGAAATAGCAGAAGTAAATAAATTTGTTTATTACAAAATGCATACTATGTCTTACTAAACCAGTAGTATCTATTATTTGTTATGGTATAGATAAATACATTTTTTCTCTTACACTTTGAATGTTTGTGATGAGGAAAGAATGGCATATAGAGGCTCCCTACCCACGGAATCATGTATATTTTTGTCATCACATAATTTCTTATAATATGTATTCCTTATTTAGAACTTTTATTTTAAATAAAATAATCCTATTTATATAATTATTAATATTTCTGAAATAAGTTTTTTAAACTGAAGCCTAGGAATCCTTATAGCAGAAAGATATACTTCTATCTATCATTGAATATATGAGCTAAGAGTCAAATTGTTTTTCTTCAAAATGATTATATAAGTATTAAAATGTGATCTGTACCCAACGACGCTTTGTAAACAAGTATCTTTTACTTGTTTTGATAGTAATTGTCAAGGGATTGTTGGTATAATGTTAGAACTGAATTCTGAACCGAAAGCTTATGGGTATGTGTATGGGTTCAAGGACTTAAGGTTCCACATCTGGAGAAGTAGAAACATTTGAGTCTAGGCCGGAACTGACAGAGACATGGGACTCTAGGTGTTGTGTTTTGCAGCTCTAGCTTCGGTTGCTATTAGCCAAGCCCTCGGTAGACAGTATAATTCTTCCCTTTAAGCAGCAAGTGGCATCAACAGTCATCACCCCTTAGTGATGGCATGAAAGCCTTGGGTGTAAGGACCCAGAACTGTGTAACAACAGCTGCTGTGAGAGCTCTGACATCTCAGGTGAAAAAGAACCCCTGGAGTAACATCATTGCTCTTGTCGTGTGTTTTAGGACCTGTGGCCCTGAAGGCTCTGGATAGTCTAGCTGCTCTTTTAATGACCAAAGCTCATAGTCTTACTGTTTGCTCTTTTTGCCATGGCTACAAGCTAGAACCCCTCAGTAAGCCTCTTGCCAATCTGAGTGCTATCATTGCTATTGTCATAATCACAAGGTGGTAGTTTCCATTCCACAGTTTTCTTTTTGTTGTAACCCTAATATATTTATGATAAAACTTCAAAGGTAAGCAAAGAAAAGACCACAAGGCAACCCTTCCATTAGGCAGAATATAGTAGCACAAGTAGGCAACACAGGAGGGTGTGCTTGACTTACTTGAAGATGAGCTGAGGAGCTTGCTGACACAGCCAGGGAAGCATTGCAAGTACTTGCACAAACCACCACACAATCCTTTCTATAAATGAATGGCTGTGTTTGTACTAACCATAGACCTTCTGCCTCATCAAAGGAGTCAGGTGGGAGAGGGTAGCTCTTCCTCGGGCTATGATGAAAATAGCTCCAGTCAGTTAAGTTTCTCCTTGGCTTGTCTTCTTCGAGTCCTGATTTTTAAGCCGGAGGCCAGAATGGTAGCAAGTGCAGTGTGTTTTCAGCTGAGGTTCTTGAGTGCCCAGTACAGGTGGGTGATTGCCAAGTGTGCCAATCCAGATCCTGGCCTGTGATCTGGATAGTCTAGCTGGCTGCTGGTAAGGGGTGGCTTGGCTAATAGTTCCCTTACTCAAAACAGCCACACATAAAGAGAAAAACCTGTCAAACAGCCCACTCTTGACAATTTTAGTCATTCAGAGGCAGCATTAAAATGGCATTTCTAATGAAAATGCAATGCAGAGCTGTCAATGTCCTCATATTTTAGCACTGAAAAATCTGAGATAGCATTTAACCCCTTGTTGCCGATTTTTGAGCTGTCATTGCTCTTCTTTGAGCTCACTGATTACATGCATAGGGAATATTTTTTCATTTTTTATTGATTTTATTGAGCTATACATTTTTCTCTGCTCCCCTCCCTTCCTCTCTCATTGTCTCCATGCTCCAATTTATTCAGGATATCTTGTCTTTTTTCTATTTTCCATGTAGATTAGATCCAAGTATGTCTCTTTTAGGGTCCTCATTGCTCTCTAGAATCTCTGTGAATTGTAGGCTGGTTTTCTTTGGTTTATGTCTAAAAGCCACTTATGAGTGAGTACACATGATATTTGTCTTTCTGAGTCTGGGTTACCTTACTCAATATGATGTTTTCTATATTGATTATTTTGCCTGAGGATTTCAAGATGTCATTTATTTCTGCTGTGTAGTACTTCATTATGTAAACATACCACATTTTCCTTATCCATTCTTTTGTTGAGGGGCATTTAGGTTGTTTCCAGGTTCAGGCTATGACAAACGATGCTTGTATGAACAGAGTTGAGCACATGTCCTTGTGGCACAATTGAACATTCTTTGGGTATTTACCCAAAAGTGGTATTGCTGGGTCTTCAGGAAGGTTGTTTCCTAATTTTCCGAGAAATTACCATACTGATATCCAAAGAGGCTGTACCAGGTTGCATTCCCACCAGTAATGCAGGAGTGTTCCCTCTATCCCACAACCTCTCCAGCATAAGTTGTCATCAGTATTTTGATCTTGGCCACTCTTGCATGTATAAGATGGAATCTCAAAGTTGTTATAATTTGCATTTTTCTGCTGCCTAATGATGTTGAATATTTCCTTAAGTGTCTTTCAGTCATTTCAGATTCCTCTGTTAGAATTCTCTGTTTAGGTCTGAACTCTATTTTTAATTGGATTTTTTGTTCCTTTGATGACTAATTTCTTGAGTTTGTTGTTTATTTTGGAGATCGGCCCTCTGTCTGATGTGGGGTTGGTGAAGATCTTTTCCCATTCTGTAGGCTGCTGTTTCCTCTTGTTGTCTGTGTCCTTTGCTTCACAGAGGCTTTTCAGTTTCAGGAAGTCTCATTTATTAATTGTTTCTCTCAGTGTCTGTGCTGCTGGAAGGAAGTGGCCTCTTGTGCCAATTTGTTCAAGTGTAGTTTCCACTTTCTCTTCTATGAGGTTCAAAGTGGTTGGGTTTATGTTGAGGTCTTTGAATAAATTTAGACTTTAGCTTTGTGCATGGTGATAGACATGGATCTATTTTCATTCTTCTACATGTTGATATCCAGTTATGCCAGCACCATTTGTTAAGTTTGCTTTCTTTTTTTTTTTTTTCATTTTATAGATTTTCTTCTTTGTCAAGAATCAGGTGTTTGTAGGTGTCTGGATTAATATCTACATCTTTAATTAGGTTTTATTGGTCCTCCTGTCTATTTTTATGCCAATACCAGGCTGTTTTCAATACTGTAGCTATGTAGTAGAATTTGAAGTCAGGGATTGTTGTACAGGAATGTTTTGGCTATCCTGGATTTTCTTATTTTCCATATGTTGTTGAGTATGGTTCTTTTGAGGTCTGTGAAGAATTTTGCTGGGATTTTGAGGGTCATTGCATTGAATACATAGATTGCTTTTGGTAAGATTGACTTTTTTACTTATGTAAAATGGGAGATCCTTCCACTTTCTGGTGTCTTCTTCAATTTCTTTTTTCAAACATTTAAAATTCTTGTACTACAGGTCTTCCACTTGTTTAGTTAGAGTTACTCCGAGATATTTTATTCTATTTGTGGCTATTGTGAAGAGTGATTTTTCTCTGATTTCTTTCTCAGCCCATTTATCATCTGTGTAAAGAAGGGCTACTGATTTTTTTGAGTTAATCTTGTATCCTGCTATATTACTGAAAGTGTTTATGAGTTATAGAAGTTCCTTGGTAGAATTTTTGGGGTCGTTTATATAAACTATCATATCATAAGCAAATAGTGAGAGTTTGACTTCTTCTTTTTCGATTTGTATCACCTTGATCTCCTTGTGTTGTCTTATTGCTCTAGCTAAGACCTCAAGGACTACATTGAATAGATATGGAGAGAGTGGAAAACCTTGACTTGTTCCTGATTTCAGTGGGATCACTGTGAGTTTCTCTCCATTTAGATTGATGTGGGTTGTTGGCTTGCTGTATATTGCCTTTACTATGTTTAGGTATGTTCCTTGTATACTTGCTCTCTCTAAGACCCTTATCATGAAGGAATGTTGTATTTTGTCTAAAGTTTTTTCAGCATCTAATGAGATGATCGTGTGCTTTTTATTTTTTAATTTTTTATATGGTGGATTATATGGACAGATACTCATATGTTGAACCATCCCTGCATCTCTGGGATGAAGCCAACTTGATTACGGTTGATATTTTTTCTGTTGTGTTCTTGGATTTGATTTGCCAATATTTTATTGAGTATTTTTTCATCAATGTTCATGAATCAATTGGTCTGTGATTCTCTTTCTTAGTAATATCTTCATGTGGTTTGGTGTCAGGGTAATTGTAGCCTCATTGAATTTTAGGAAGTCTTTAATTTCTTCCTTCATTTTTTTCCTTGACCTATTGATGATTCAGGTGAGCATTGTTTAATTTCCATATGTTTGTGAGCATTCTGGAATTAGTGTTGCTGTTGAAGTCTAATTTTAATCCATGAGGATCCGATAAAATACATGTGGTTATCCAATTTTTTGTATCTGTTGAGGTTTGTTTTGCTACCTAGTATGTGGTCAGGTTTTGAGAAGGTTCCATGAGGTACTGAGAAGAAGTAATAATCTTTTATGTTTATATAGAATGTTCTATGAATGTCCATTAAGTCCATTTGAGTCACAATATCTTTTAGTTCCCTTATTTCTCTGTTAAATTTTTTGCCTGACAGACATGTCCAAGGGTGAGAATGGAGGGTTGAAGTCTCCCATTATTAGTGTGTGGGGTTTAATGTGTGATTTAAGCTTTAGAAGTGTTTCTTTTACATATGAGGGTGCCCTTGTATTCAGGGCATAGATGTTCAGAATTGAGATTTCCTCTTGATGAGTTTTTTTTTCTGTGATTAATATGAAATGTCCTTCTATGTCTTTTCTGATTGATTTTAGCTTGAAGTCTATTTTTTAGATATTAGGATAGCTACACCAGCTTGTTTCTTACGTCCATTTGTTTGGACAATTTTTTTCCCCAACCCTTTCCTCTGAGGCAATGTCTGTCTTTGAGGTTGATGTGTGTTTCTTGTATGCAGCAGAAGGAGCCATTCTGTTTTTGTATCCAGTCTGTTAGCCTGTGTCTCTATATAGGTGAGCTTAGCCCATTTATATTAAGGGATATTAATGACCAGTGATTACTATCTCCTATTATTTTAGTTTTCGTTGTTGGTGATGTTATTTTGTGTGTTTTCCTCTTAATTGGGATTAGCTGCTGTGAGATTATTTGTTGTCTGTGTTTTTGTTGATTTACCCAACTTCCTTGGGTTGGAGTTTTTCTTCTAGTACTTTGTGTAGTACTGGGTTTGTGGCTATGTATTGGTTAAATCTGGTTCTGTCATGGAATATTTTGTTTTGTCCTTCAATGATAATTGAAAGTTTTGTCTGGGCTGGCAACTGTAATCTCTTAATATCTGCATACTGCTTGGCCTGGATCTTCTGATTTTCATTGTTTCCATTGAGAAGTCAGGTGTAATTCTGATAGGTTTGCCTTTATATGTTACTTGGCATTTTCCTTTGAAGCTCTTAATATCCTTTCTTTATTCTGTATGTTTAGTGTTTTGATTATTATTTGACAAGGGAAATTTTATTTTGGATCCAGTCTATTTGGTATTCTGTAAGCTTTTTCTATCTTCATAAAAATATCTTTCTTTAGGTTGGGAAAGTTTTCTTCTATAATTTTAAGTATATTTTCTGTGCTTTTGAGTTTGACTTCTCTACCTATTATTCTTAGATTTGATATTTTCATGGTGTTCCATATTTCATGGATATTTTGTGTTAGGCTTTTGTTAGATTTAATGTTTTCCTTGACTGATGAGTCTATTTCCTCTATTGTATCTTCAACACTTGAGATTTTTCTCTTCCATTTCTTATATTCTGCTGTTTATACTTGAATTTGTGGTGCCCGATAGTTTTCTCATGATTTCTGTTTCTATAATTCGCTTGGCTTGTGTTTTTTTTTATTGTCTCCATTTTAGTTTTCAAGTCTTGAATAGTTTCTTTAATATGTTTGCTTTTTCTTGATTTTCTTTAAGGGATTTGATGTCGAAGTCTTCCATTTTTTTGTTTGTCTTTTCCTCCATTTATCTGAGGGAGTTTTTCATTTTCTCTTTAAGGGTCTCAAACATTCTCCTTGATGTGGGAATGATTTCTTATTAATAAAGAAACTGCCTAGGCCCATTTCATAGGCCAACCCTTTGGTAGGCGGAGAAAACAGAACAGGATGCTGGGAGAAAGAAGCTGAGTCAGGGAGTCGCCATGGTTCTCCCACGCCAGACAGACGCAGGTTAAGAT